>NC_057811.1:304918030-305218030 GCF_018294505.1 Triticum aestivum | reverse complement strand
GCTTCGTCATGCATCGTTATGCATCTGTTTGCATTGTATTCATTGTTTCTTCCCCCTCTTCTCTCCGGTAGACTACAAGACCGACGCCGCTGCTGGTGCCCCGATCGACTACTGTGTTGACGACCCCTCCTTCTTGCCAGAGCAACCAGGCAAGCCCCCCCCCCCTTGATCACCAGATATCGCCTATTCCTTCTCTATACTGCTTGCATTAGAGTAGCGTAGTGAAGGAAATATGCCCTAGAGGCAATAATAAAGTATTATTTATTTCCTTATATCATGATAAATGTTTATTATTCATGCTAGAATTGTATTAACCGGAAACATAATACATGTGTGAATACATAGACAAACAGAGTGTCACTAGTATGCCTCTACTTGACTAGCTCGTTAATCAAAGATGGTTATGTTTCCTAGCCATAGACATGAGTTGTCATTTGATTAACGGGATCACCTCATTAGGAGAATGACGTGATTGACTTGACCCATTCCGTTAGCTTAGCACCCGATCGTTTAGTATGTTGCTATTGCTTTCTTCATGACTTATACATGTTCCTATGACTATGAGATTATGCAACTCCCGTTTACCGGAGGAACACTTTGTGTGCTACCAAACGTCACAAGTAACTGGGTGATTATAAAGGTGCTCTACAGGTGTCTCCAAAGGTACTTGTTGGGTTGGCGTATTTCGAGATTAGGATTTGTCACTCCGATTGTCGGAGAGGTATCTCTGGGCCCACTCGGTAATGCACATCACTATAAGCCTTGCAAGCATTGTGACTAATGAGTTAGTTACGGGATGATGTATTACGGAACGAGTAAAGAGACTTGCCAGTAACGAGATTGAACTAGGTATCGAGATACCGACGATCGAATCTCAGGCAAGTAACATACCGATGACAAAGGGAACAACGTATGTTGTTATGCGGTCTGACCGATAAAGATCTTCGTAGAATATGTGGGAGCCAATATGGGCATCCAGGTCCCGCTATTGGTTATTGACCGGAGAGGTGTCTCGGTCATGTCTACATAGTTCTCGAACCCAAAGGGTCCGCATGCTTAAAGTTACGATGACAGTTTTATTATGAGTTTATGTATGTTGATGTACCGAAGGAGTTCGGAGTCCCGGATGAGATCGGGGACATGACGAGGAGTCTCTAAATGGTCGAGACGTAAAGATCGATATATTGGACGACTATATTCGGACTTCGGAAAGGTTCCGAGTGATTCGGGTATTTTTCGGAGTACCGGAGAGTTACGGGAATACGTATTGGGCCTTATTGGGCCATACGGGAAAGAAGGAAAAGGGCCTCAAGGGTGGCCGCACCCCTCCCCTTGGTCTGGTCCGAATTGGACTAGGGAAGGGGGGCGCCCCCTTCCTTCCTTCTCTTTTTCCTTCCTCTTTTCCTATTCCATATGGGAGGTGGAATCCTACTAGGACTAGGGAGTCCTAGTAGGACTCCACACTTGGTGCGCCCCCTCCTAGGGCCGGCCTCCTCCTCCCTTGCTCCTTTATATACGGGGGCAGGGGGCACCCCATGGACACACTTGATATACGATATTTTAGCCGTGTGCGGTGCCCCCCTCCACCAGATTACACCTCGATAATACCGTCGCGGAGCTTAGGCGAAGCCCTGCGTCGGTGGAACATCATCATCGTCACCACGCCGTTGTGCTGACGAAACTCTCCCTCAACACTCGGCTGGATCGGAGTTCGAGGGACGTCATCGAGCTGAACGTGTGTAGAACTTCGGAGGTGCCGTGCGTTCGGTACTTGATCGGTCGGATCGTGAAGACGTACGACTACATCAACCGCGTTGTGATAACGCTTCCGCTGTCGGTCTACGAGGGTACGTGGACAACACTCTCCCCTCTCGTTGCTATGCATCACCATGATCTTGCGTGTGCGTAGAATTTTTTGAAATTACTACGTTCCCCAACAGTGGCATCCGAGCCTGGTTTTATGCGTTGATGCTATGCACGAATAGAACACAAGTGAGTTGTGGGCGATATAAGTCATACTGCTTACCAGCATGTCATACTTTGGTTCAGCGGTATTGTGAGATGAAGCGGCCCGGACCGACATTACGCGTATGCTTACGCGAGACTGGTTTCACCGTTGCGAGCACTCGTTGCTTAAAGGTGACTGGCGGGTGTGTGTCTCTCTCACTTTAGTTGAACCGAGTGTGGCTACGCCCGGTCCTTGCGAAGGTTAAAACAGCACCAACTTGACAAACTATCGTTGTGGTTTTGATGCGTAGGTAAGAACGGTTCTTGCTAAGCCCGTAGCAGCCACGTAAAACTTGCAACAACAAAGTAGAGGACGTCTAACTTGTTTTTGCAGGGCATGTTGTGATGTGATATGGTCAAGACATGATGTGATATAATTTGTTGTATGAGATGATCATGTTTTGTAACCGAGTTATCGGCAACTGGCAGGAGCCATATGGTTGTCACTTTATTGTATGAGATGCTATCACCATGTAATAGTTTTACTTTATCACTAAGCGGTAGCGATAGTCGTAAAAGCAATTATTTGGCGAGACGACAACGATACTACGATGGAGATCAAGGTGTCGCGCCGGTGACGATGGTGATCATGACGGTGCTTCGGAGATGGAGATCACAAGCACGGTGCTTCGGAGATGGAGATCACAAGCACAAGATGATGATGGCCATATCATATCACTTATATTGATTGCATGTGATGTTAATCCTTTATGCATCTTATCTTGCTTTGTTTGACGGTAGCATTATAAGATGATCCTTCGCTAAATTATCAAAGTATAAGTGTTCTCCCTGAGTATGCACCGTTGCGAAAGTTCTTCGTGCTGAGACACCACGTGATGATCGGGTGTGATAGGCTCTACGTTCAAATACAACGGGTGCAAAACAGTTGCACACGCGGAATACTCAGGTTAAACTTGACGAGCCTAGCATATAACAGATATGGCCTCGGAACACTAAGGTCGAGCGTGAATCATATAGTAGATATGATCAACATAGTGATGTTCACCATTGAAACTACTCCATCTCACGTGATGATCGGACATGGTTTAGTTGATATGGATCACGTGATCACTTAGAAGATTAGAGGGATGTCTATCTAAGTGGGAGTTCTTAAGTAATATGATTAATTGAACTTAAATTTATCATGAACTTAGTCCTGATAGTATTTTGCAAATTATGTTGTAGATCAATAGCTCGCGTTGTTGCTTCCCTGTTTTATTTTGATATGTTCCTAGAGAAAATTATGTTGAAAGATGTTAGTAGCAAAGATGCGGATTGGATCCGTGATCTGAGGATTATCCTCATTGCTGCAAAGAAAAATTATGTCCTTGATGCACTGCTAGGTGATAGACCTATTGCAGGAGCAGATGCAGATGTTATGAACGTTTGGCTAGCTCAATATGATGACTACTTGATAGTTTAGTGCACCATGCTTAACGGCTTAGAATCGGGACTTCAAAGACGTTTTGAACGTCATGGACCATATGAGATGTTCCAGGAGTTGAAGTTAATATTTCAAGCAAATACCCGAGTTGAGAGATATGAAGTCTCCAACAAGTTCTATAGCTAAAAGATGGAGGAGAATCGCTCAACTAGTGAGCATGTGCTCAGATTGTCTGGGTGCTACAATCGCTTGAATCAAGTGGGAGTTAATCTTCCAGATAAAATAGTGATTGACAGAATTCTCTAGTCACCATCACCAAGTTAGTAGAACTTCGTGATGAACTATAGTATGCAAGGGATGACGAAAGTAATTCCCGAGCTCTTCGTGATGCTGAAATCGACGAAGGTAGAAATCAAGAAAAACATCAAGTGTTGATGGTTGACGAGACCACTAGTTTCAAGAAAAGGGCAAAGGGAAGAAGGGGAACTTCAAGAAGAACGGCAAGCAAGTTGCTGCTCAAGTGAAGAAGCCTAAGTCTGGTCCTAAGCCTGAGACTAAGTGCTTCTACTCAAGGACTGGTCACTGGAAGCGGAACTACCCCAACTATTTGGTGGATAAGAAGGATGGCAAAGTGAACAAAGGTATATTTGATATACAGATTATTGATGTGTACTTTACTAGTGTTTATAGCAACCCCTCGGTAATTGATACTGGTTCAGTTGCTAAGAGTAGTAACTCGAAACGGGAGTTGCAGAATAAACAGAGACTAGTAAAAGTGAACAAAGGTATATTTGATATACAGATTATTGATGTGTACTTTACTAGTGTTTATAGCAACCCCTCGGTAATTGATACTGGTTCAGTTGCTAAAGAGTAGTAACTCGAAAACGGGAGTTGCAGAATAAACAGAGACTAGTAAAAGGCGAGGTGACGATGTGTGTTGGAAGTAGTTCCAAGATTGATATGATCATCATCGCACACTCCCTGTACTTTCGGGATTAGTGTTGAAACTAAATAAGTGTTATTTGGTGTTTGCGTTGAGCATGAATATGATTTGATCATGTTTATTGCAATACGGTTATTCATTTAAATTAGAGAACAATTGTTGTTCTGTTTACATGAATAAAACCTTCTATGGTCATACACACCAACGAAAATGGTTTGTTGGATCTCGATCGTAGTGATACACATATTCATAATATTGAAGCCAAAAGATGCAAAGTTAATAATGATAGTGCAACTTATTTGTGGCACTGCCGTTTAGGTCATATTGGTGTAAAGCGCATAAAGAAACTCCATACTGATGGGATTTTGGAATCACTTGATTATGAATCACTTGATGCTTGCGAACCGTGCCTCATGGGCAAGATGACTAAAACGCCGTTCTCCGGAACTATGGAGAGAGCAACAGATTTGTTGGAAATCATACATACAGATGTATGTGGTCCGATGAATATTGAGGCTCATAGCAGGTATCATTATTTTCTGACCTTCACAGATGATTTGAGCAGATATGGTTATATCTACTTAATGAAACAAGAGTCTGAAACATTTGAAAAGTTCATATAATTTCAGAGTGAAGCAGAAAATCATCGTAACAAGAAAATAAAGTTTCTACGATCTGATCGTGGAGAAGAGTATTTAAGTTACGAGTTTGGCCTTCAGTTAAAACAATGTGGAATAGTTTCACAAATTCATGCCACCTGGAACACCACAGCATAATGGTGTGTCCGAACGTCATAACCGCACTTTATTGGATATAGTGTAATCTATGATGTCTCTTACCAATTTACCACTAATGGTTTTGGGGGTTATGCATTAGAGACAGCTGCATTCACGTTAAATAAGGCACCATCAAAATCCGTTGAGACGACGCCTTATGAACTGTGGTTTGGCAAGAAATCAAAGTTGTCGTTTCTTAAAATTTTGGGGTTGCGATGCTTATGTGAAAAAAATTCATCCTGATAAGCTCAAACCCAAATCGGAGAAATGTGTCTTCATAGGATACCCAAAAGAGACAGTTGGGTACACCTTCTATCACAGATCCGAAGGCAAGACATTCCTTGCTAAGTATGGATCCTTTCTGGAGAAGGAGTTTCTCTCGAAAGATGTGAGTGGGAGGAAAGTAGAACTTGATGAGGTAACTGTACCTGCTCCCTTATTGGATCACAGAAATCTGTTCCTATGACTTCTACACCAATTAGTGAGGAAGTTAATGATGATGATCATGTAACTTCAGATCAAGTTACTACCAAACCTCGTAGGTAAACCAGAGTAAGATCCGCACCAGTGTGGTACGGTAATCCTGTTCTGGAGGTTATGTTACTAGACCATGACGAACCTACGAACTATGAAGAAGCGACGGTGAGCCCAGATTCCGCAAAATGGCTTGAGGCCATGAAATCAGAGATGAGATCCATGTATGAAGAACAAAGTATGGACTTTGATTGACTTGCCCAATGATCGGCGAGCCATTGAGATTAAATGGATCTTCAAGAGGAAGACGGATGCTGATAGTAGTGTCACTATCTACAAAGCTAGAATTGTCGCAAAAAGGTTTTCGACAAGTTCAAGATGTTGACTACGATGAGAGTTTCTCACTCGTATCTATGCTTAACTCTGTCTGAATCATGTTAGTAATTGCCGCATTTTATGAAATCTGGCAAATGAATAAACAAAACTACATTCCTTAATGGATTTATTAAAGAAGAGTTGTATATGATGCAACCAGAAGGTTTTGTCAATCCTAAAGGTGCTAACAAAATATGCAAGCTCCAGCGATCCATCTATGGACCGGTGCAAGCATCTCGGAGTTGGAATATACGCTTTGATAAGTTGATCAAAGGATATAGTTTTATACAGACTTGCGGTGAAGCCTGTATTTACAAGAAAGTGAGTGGGAGCACTACAACATTTCTGATAAGTATATGTGAATGACATATTGTTGATCGGAAATAATGTAGAATTATTCTGCAAAGCATAAAGGAGTGTTTGAAAGAAGTTTTTCAAAGAAAGACCTCGGTGAAGCTGCTTACATATTGAGCATCAAGATCTATAAGGATAGATCAAGACGCTTGATAAGTTTTTTCAATGAGTACATACCTTAACAAAATTTTGAAATGGTTCAAAATGGAACAGTCAAAGAAAGAGTTCTTGCCTGTGTTACAAGGTGTGAAATTGAGTAAAGACTCAAAACCCGACCACGGCAGAAGATAGAAAGAGAATGAAGGTCATTCCCTATGCCTTGGCCATAGGTTCTATAAAGTATGCCATGCTGTGTACCAGATCTATTGTATACCCTATACTGATTTTGGCAAGGGAGTACAATAGTGATCTAGGAGTAGATCATTGGACAGCGGTCAAAATTATCCTTAGTGGAATAAGGATATGTTTCTCGATTATGGAAGTGACAAAAGGTTCGTCGTAAAAGGTTACGTCGATGCAAGTTTTGACACTAAATCTAGATGACTCTAAGTCTCGGTCTAGATACATATTGAAAGTGGGAGCAATTAGCTAGAGTAGCTCCGTGCAGAGCATTGTAGACATAGATATTTGCAAAATACTTACGGATCTGAATGTGACAGACCCGTTGACTAAAATTATCTCACAATCAAAACATGATCACACCTTAGTACTCTTTGGGTGATAATCACATAGCGATGTGAACTAGATTATTGACTCTAGTAAACCCTTTGAGTGTTGGTCACATAGAGATGTGAACTATGGGTGTTAATCACATGGTGATGTGAATTATTGATGTTAAATCACATGGCGATGTGAACTAGATTATTGACTCTAGTGCAAGTGGGAGACTGAAGGAAATATGCCCTAGAGGCAATAATAAAGTATTATTATTTCCTTATATCATGATAAATGTTTATTATTCATGCTAGAATTGTATTAACCGGAAACATAATACATGTGTGAATACATAGACAAACAGAGTGTCACTAGTATGCCTCTACTTGACTAGCTCGTTAATCAAAGATGGTTATGTTTCCTAGCCATAGACATGAGTTGTCATTTGATTAACGGGATCACCTCATTAGGAGAATGACGTGATTGACTTGACCCATTCCGTTAGCTTAGCACCCGATCGTTTAGTATGTTGCTATTGCTTTCTTCATGACTTATACATGTTCCTATGACTATGAGATTATGCAACTCCCGTTTACCGGAGGAACACTTTGTGTGCTACCAAACGTCACAACGTAACTGGGTGATTATAAAGGTGCTCTACAGGTGTCTCCAAAGGTACTTGTTGGGTTGGCGTATTTCGAGATTAGGATTTGTCACTCCGATTGTCGGAGAGGTATCTCTGGGCCCACTCGGTAATGCACATCACTATAAGCCTTGCAAGCATTGTGACTAATGAGTTAGTTGTGGGATGATGTATTACGGAACGAGTAAAGAGACTTGCCAGTAACGAGATTGAACTAGGTATCGAGATACCGACGATCGAATCTCGGGCAAGTAACATACCGATGACAAAGGAACAACGTATGTTGTTATGCGGTCTGACCGATAAAGATCTTCGTAGAATATGTGGGAGCCAATATGGGCATCCAGGTCCCGCTATTGGTTATTGACCGGAGAGGTGTCTCGGTCATGTCTACATAGTTCTCGAACCCAAAGGGTCCGCACGCTTAAAGTTACGATGACAGTTTTATTATGAGTTTATGTATGTTGATGTACCGAAGGAGTTCGGAGTCCCGGATGAGATCGGGGACATGACGAGGAGTCTCGAAATGGTCGAGACGTAAAGATCGATATATTGGACGACTATATTCGGACTTCAGAAAGGTTCCGAGTGATTCGGGTATTTTTCGGAGTACCGGAGAGTTACGGGAATACGTATTGGGCCTTATTGGGCCATACGGGAAAGAAGGAAAAGGGCCTCAAGGGTGGCCGCACCCCTCCCCTTGGTCTGGTCCGAATTGGACTAGGGAAGGGGGACGCCCCCTTCCTTCCTTCTCTTTTTCCCTTCCTCTTTTCCTATTCCATATGGGAGGTGGAATCCTACTAGGACTAGGGAGTCCTAGTAGGACTCCACACTTGGTGCGCCCCCTCCTAGGGCCGGCCTCCTCCTCCCTTGCTCCTTTATATACGGGGGCAGGGGGCACCCCATGGACACACTTGATATACAATATTTTAGCCGTGTGCGGTGCCCCCCTCCACCAGATTACACCTCGATAATACCGTCGCGGAGCTTAGGCGAAGCCCTGCGTCGGTGGAACATCATCATCGTCACCACGCCGTTGTGCTGACGAAACTCTCCCTCAACACTCGGCTGGATCGGAGTTCGAGGGACGTCATCGAGCTGAACGTGTGTAGAACTTCGGAGGTGCCGTGCGTTCGGTACTTGATCGGTCGGATCATGAAGACGTACGACTACATCAACCGCGTTGTGATAACGCTTCCGCTGTCGGTCTACGAGGGTACGTGGACAACACTCTCCCCTCTCGTTGCTATGCATCACCATGATCTTGCGTGTGCGTAGATTTTTTTTGAAATTACTACGTTCCCCAACACGTAGCATGTTACTGCTTTCGGTTAATCCTATTCTGCTGCATAGCCTGTCATTGTTGCTACAGTTGTTACCCTTACCTGCAATCCTTAATGCTTAGTATAGGATGCTAGTTTTCCATCAGTGGCCCTACATTCTTGTCCGTCTGCTATGCTATACTATCGGGCCGTGATCACTAGGGAGGTGATCACGGGTATATACTATATACATTATATACATGACACATGTGGTGACTAAAGTTGGGTCAGCTCGTTGAGTACCCGCAAGTGATTCTGATGAGGGGGCTGAAAGGACAGGTGGCTCCATCCCGGTAGAGGTGGCCTGGGTTCCTGACGGCCCCCGACTGTTACTTTGTGGCGGAGCGACAGGGCAGGTTGAGACCACCTAGGAGAGAGGTGGGCCTGGCCCTGGTCGGCGTCCGCAGATACTTAAAAATAACACGCTTAACGAGTTCTTGGTATTTGATCTGAGTCTGACCATTTGGTCTATATGCACTAACCAACTACGTGGGAAAGTTATGGGCACTCGACATCTCGGTATCAGCCAAATCCTTCGTGACATCAGCGACTGAGCGGCGCGCGCCGCATTGGACCGTAAGCTCGCGCTTGTATTAAGGGGCCTAGGTCTGCTTCCGGCCGCGTACGCAACGTGCAGGTGTGCAATGGGCGATGGGCCCAGACCCCTGCGCCATAGGATTTAGACCGGCGTGCTGACCTCTCTGTTGTGCCTAGGTAGGGCTGCGACGTGTTGATCTTCCGAGGCCGGGCATGACCCATGAAAGTGTGTCCGGCCAAATGGGATCGAGTGTGTTGGGTTATGTGGTGCACCCCTGCAGGGAAGGTTATCTATTCGAATAGCCGTGTCCCTCGGTAAAAGGACGACCCGGAGTTGTACCTTGACCTTATGACAACTACAACCGGATACTTAATAAAACACACCCTTCCAAGTGCCAGATACAACCCGGTGATCGCTCTCTCACAGGTCGACGAGGAGAGGATCGTCGGGTAGGTTTATGCTATGCGATGCTACTTGGTGAACTTACCATCTACTCCTTCTACATGCTGCAAGATGGAGGCTGCCAGAAGCGTAGTCTCCGACAGGACTAGCTATCCCCCTCTTATTCTGGCATTCTGCAGTTTAGTCCATCGTTATTGCCCCTTTACACTGATACACATGCATATGTAGTGTAGATCCTTGCTTGCGAGTACTTTGGATGAGTACTCACGGTTTCTTTTCTCCCTCTTTTCCCCCTTTCCTTTCTTCTCGGTTGTCGCAACTAGATGCTGGAACCCAGGAGCCAGACGCCATCGTCGACGACGACTCCTACTACACCGGAGTTGCCTACTACTACGTGCAGGCTGCTGACGACGACCAGGAGTAGTTTAGGAGGATCCCAGGCAGGAGGCATGCGCCTCTTTCGATCTGTATCCTAGTTTGTGCTAGCCTTCTTAAGGCAAACTTGTTTAACTTATGTCTGTACTCAGATATTGTTGCTTCCGCTGACTCGTCTATGATCGAGCACTTGTATTCGAGCCCTCGAGGCCCTTGGCTTGTATTATAATGCTTGTATGACTTATTTATGTTTTTAGAGTTGTGTTGTGATATCTTCTCGTGAGTTTCTGATCTTGATCGTACACGTTTGCGTGCATGATTAGTGTACGACTGAATCGGGGGCGTCACAAGTTGGTATCAGAGCCGACTGCCTGTAGGAATCCCCCTTCCAAACTCCTTGGCCGAAGTTGAGTCTAGTCAGTGAAAACTGTTTTACTAACATGGTTGTGTGGCTTACGAGCCCACGTCGCCCTTGGGTGGTATTAGGATCTTTTATTCCTCGTCTATACTCTGGGATTCTGATGTGTCTTCTATTCGGGTTAAATGATTTTCTAAAATCTAACTTTAGGTTCTCGAAAACGCTTTCTCCCGGAGAGCCCCTTCAGTCCAGATGATCGCCGGCTGCACATGAAGATTTCAAAGTTACTTTCCGGTACTCTTTCGGGACTGCCCATTGCTTTTGCAATTCCCTACCACCGAAATATCCCTATGAATAAATACATACACTTGTCGTTCTTACTTAGTCCCTAGTTGCTCTTGTTATTACAAGATACCCTGAAATACTCGTTGTTGTTCCGAGAATACTTATACCTACTGCCTTGCAGTTCCTTACCACCTGAATACCCCTACGGATAATTTCTCGCACTTATCGAGTATCCGCTCATCCACAGTTGATTCATGTATTTCACAAAAGTCTTCGAAATGCCATTCGATCTTCCGAAAATCCCGAGCAGCCTATTCCTCTTGAAATTCTTGCTTGCTTGCATTATGGTTAACCCCCATAAGTCTCGTAGTCTTATTGGCATCCCTTGTCATTATCATTTTGAGTCTGTTGACTCAATATGTTTGCGAATACACGCAATCATCATTGATCCTTATAAATTACCTTTCCGGCTGAGCTGCCATTCTTTTAACTGGAATTGGTTCTCGACCAATCCTATTGCCGTTGATTGTACCCTAAGGCTATTCAACTTATCCATCCCTAATTAGAACATTGCTTCTGATCCCTTGATTTGGAAATCATAATTCCTTTGCATTTGAGATTTGAGCTAGTCAGTTGTTTCTATAATCTGATCTCCTTGCATTCTTCTGTTGGAAATATGCCCTAGAGGCAATAATAAATTGGTTATTATTATATTTCTTTGTTCATGATAATCGTCTATTGTTCATGCTATAATTGTATTGTCCGGAAATCGTAATACATGTGTGAATACATAGACTACAACGTGTCCCTAGTAAGCCTCTAGTTGACTAGCTCGTTGATCAATAGATGGTTATAATTTCCTGACCATGGACATTGGATGTCGTTGATAACGGGATCACATCATTAGGAGAATGATGTGATGGACAAGACCCAATCCTAAGCCTAGCACAAGATCGTGTAGTTCGTTTGCTAAGAGCTTTTCTAATGTCAAGTATCATTTCCTTAGACCATGAGATTGTGCAACTCCCGGATACCGTAGGAATGCTTTGGGTGTACCAAACGTCACAACGTAACTGGGTGGCTATAAAGGTGCACTACAAGTATCTCCGAAAGTGTCTGTTGGGTTGGCACGAATCGAGACTGGGATTTGTCACTCCGTGTAAACGGAGAGGTATCTCTGGGCCCACTCGGTAGGACATCATCATAATGTGCACAATGTGACCAAGGAGTTGATCACGGGATGATGTGTTACGGAACGAGTAAAGAGACTTGCCGGTAACAAGATTGAACAAGGTATCGGGATACGACGATCGAATCTCGGGCAAGTAACATACCGGTTGACAAAGGGAATTGAATACGGGATTGATTGAATCCCCGACATCGTGGTTCATCCGATGAGATCATCGTGGAACATGTGGGAGCCAGCATGGGTATCCAGATCCCGCTGTTGGTTATTGACCGGAGAACGTCTCGGTCATGTCTGCATGGTTCCCGAACCCGTAGGGTCTACACACTTAAGGTTCGATGACGCTAGGGTTATAGGGAATAGATATACGTGGTTACCGAATGTTGTTCGGAGTCCCGGATGAGATCCCGGACGTCACGAGGAGTTCTGGAATGGTCCGGAGGTAAAGATTTATATATGGGAAGTCCTGTTTTGGTCACCGGAAAAGTTTCGGGTGCTATCGGTAACGTACCGGGACCACCGGGAGGGTCCCGGGGGTCCACCAGGTGGGGCCACCGGCCCCAGAGGGCTGCGTGGGCCAAGTGTGGGAAGGGACCAGCCCCTAGGTGGGCTGGTGCGCCTCCCACAAGGGGCCCAGGGCGCAGGAAGGGGGAAGGGGGAAACCCTAGGCTCAGATGGGCCTAAGGCCCACCTAGTGGTGCGCCCCCTCTCTCCCCCCCTTGGCCGCCCCCCAAGTCCCATCTAGGGCTGGCCGCACCCCTTGGGGGGGGGGAACACTAGATGGGGGCGCAGCCCCTCCCCCTCCCCTATAAATAGTGGGGGTTTTGGGGCTGCCAGACACATGAGAACGTCTCTCTCTTGGCGCAGCCCTACCCCTCTCCCTCCTCCTCCTCTCCCGCGGTGCTTGGCGAAGCCCTGCAGGATTGCCACGCTCCTCCATCACCACCACGCCGTCGTGCTGCTGCTGGACGGAGTCTTCCCCAACCTCTCCCTCTCTCCTTGCTGGATCAAGGCGTGGGAGACGTCACCGGGCTGCACGTGTGTTGAACGCGGAGGCGCCGTGGTTCGGCGCTTAGATCGGAATCAACCGTGATCCGAATCGCTACAAGTACGACTCCTTCATCCGCGTTCTTGCAACGCTTCCGCATCGCGATCTACAAGGGTATGTAGATGCACTCCCCTTCCCCTCGTTGCTAGATTACTCCATAGATTGATCTTGGTGATGCGTAGAAAATTTTGAATTTCTGCTACGTTCCCCAACAGTGGCATCATGAGCTAGGTCTATGCGTAGTTTCTATGCACGAGTAGAACACAAATTAGTTGTGGGCGTTGATGTTGTCAATTTACTTGCCGTTACTAGTCTTATCTTGATTCGGCGGCATCGTGGGATGAAGCGGCCCGGACCGACCTTACACGTACACTTACGTGAGACAGGTTCCACCGACTGACATGCACTAGTTGCATAAGGTGGCTAGTGGGTGTCTCTCCCACTTTAGTCGGATCGGATTTGATGAAAAGGGTCCTTATGAAGGGTAAATAGAAATTGGCATATCACGTTGTGGCTTTTGCGTAGGTAAGAAACGTTCTTGCTAGAATCCCATAGCAGCCACGTAAAACATGCAACAACAATTAGAGGACGTCTAACTTGTTTTTGTAGGGTATGCTATGTGATGTGATATGGCCAAAAGGATGTGATGAATGATATATGTGATGTATGAGATTGATCATGTTCTTGTAATAGGAATCACGACTTGCATGTTGATGAGTATGACAACCGGCAGGAGCCATAGGAGTTGTCTTAATTTATTGTATAACCTGCGTGTCAATGAAAACGCCATGTAATTACTTTACTTCATTGCTAACCGTTAGCCATAGTAGTAGAAGTAATAGTTGGCGAGACAACTTCATGAAGACACGATGATGGAGATCATGATGATGGAGATCATGGTGTCATGCCGGTGACGAAGGTGATCATGTCGCGCCTCGAAGATGGAGATCAAAAGGCGCAAGATGATATTGGCCATATCACGTCACTTTATGATTTGCATGTGATGTTTATCATGTTTACATTTTATTTGCTTAGAACGACGGTAGCATAAATAAGATGATCCCTCACTAAAATTTCAAGAGACGTGTTCCCCCTAACTGTGCACCGTTGCGAAGGTTCGTTGTTTCGAAGCACCACGTGATGATCGGGTGTGATAGATTCTAACGTTCGAATACAACGGGTGTTGACGAGCCTAGCATGTACAGACATGGCCTCGGAACACATGCGAAACACTTAGGTTGACTTGACGAGGCTAGCATGTACAGACATGGCTTCGGAACACAAGAGATCGAAAGGTCGAACATGAGTCGTATAGTAGATGCGATCAACATGGAGATGTTCACCGATGATGACTAGTCCGTCTCACGTGATGATCGGACACGGCCTAGTTTGACTCGGATCATGTATCACTTGGATGACTAGAGGGATGTCTATTTGAGTGGGAGTTCATTAAATAATCAGATGAACTTAATTCATGAACATAGTCAAAAGGTCTTTGCAAATTATGTCATAGCTTACGCTTTAGTTCTACTGTTTAAGATATGTTCCTAGAGAAAATTTAGTTGAAAGTTGGTAGTAGAAATTATGCGGACTGGGTCCGTAAACTGAGGATTGTTCTCATTGCTGCACAAAAGGCTTATGTCCTTAATGCACCGCTCGGTGTGCTGAACCTCAGCGTCGTCTGTAGATGTTGCGAGACATCTGACATACACGTTTTGATGACTACATGATAGTTCAGTGCGTAATGCTAACGGTTTAGAATTGTGGCACCAAAGACGTTTTTGAAACGTCGCAGAACATATGAGATGTTCCGAAGGCTGAAATTGGGATTTCAGACTAGTGCCCACGTCAAGAGGTATGAGACCTCTGACAAGTTTCTTAAGCCTGCAAACTAAGGGAGAAAAGCTCAATCGTTGAGCATGTGCTCAGATTGTCTGAGTACTACAATCACTTGAATCGAGTGGGAGTTAATCTTCCAGATTAGAAAGTGATGGTTCTCCATAGTCACTGCCACCAAGCTATTAGAGCCTCGTGATGAACTATAACATATCCGGGATAGATATGTTGATCCTTGAGCTATTCGCGATGTTTGACACCACGAAAGTAGAAATCAAATAGGAGCATCAATTGTTGATGGTTAGTAAAACCACTAGTTTCAAGAAGGGCAAGGGCAAAAGGGATACTTCATGAAACAGCAAATCATTTGCTGCTCTAGTGAAGAATCCCAAGGTTGAACCCAAACCCGAGACTGAGTTCTTCTGTAATGAGGGGAACGGTCACTGAAGCAGAGCTACCCTAGATACTTGGTAGATGAGAAGGCAGGCAAGGTCGACAGAAGTATATTGGATATACATTATATGAATGTGTACTTTACTAGTACTCCTAGCAGCATCAGGGTATTGGATACCGGTTCGGTTGCTAAGTGTTAGTAACTCGAAATAAAAGCTGCGGAATAAACGGAGACTAGCTAAAGGTGAGATGACGATATGTGTTGGAAGTGTTTCCAAGGTTGATGTGATCAAGCATCGCATGCTCCCTCTACCATCGAGATTGGTGTTAAACCAAAATAATTGTTATTTGGTGTTTGCGTTGAGCATAAACATGATTGGATTATGTTTACCGCAATACGGTTATTCATTTAAGGAGAATAATGGTTACTCTGTTTATTTGAATAATACCTTCAATGGTCTTGCACCTAAAATGAATCTCGATCGCAGTGATACGCATGTTCGTGCCAAAAGATATGAAATAGTAATGATAGTACCACATACTTGTGGCACTGCCATTTGAGTCATATTGGTATAGAACGCATGAAGAACCTCCATGTAGATGGCTCTTTGGACTCACTCGTTTTTGAAAAGATTGAGACATGCGAACCATGTCTATTGGTATATATGCATGAAGAAACTCCATGCAGATGGATCGTTTGGACTCACTTGATTTTGAATCACTTGAGACATGCAAATCATACCACATGGGCAAGATGACTGAAAGGCCTCGTTTTCAGTAAGATGGAACAAGAGAGCAACTTGTTGGAAGTAATACATTTTGATGTATGCAGTCCAATGAGTGCCGAGGCATGCAGTGGATATCGTTATGTTCTTACTTCACAGATGATTTAAGTAGATGCTGTGTGTATTTACTTGATGAAACACAAGTCTGAATTATTGAAAGGTTCAAGTAATTTTAGAGTGAAGTTGAAGATCGTCGTGACAAGAGGATAAAATGTCTGTGATATGATCATAGAGATGAGTATCTGAGTTACGAGTTTGGCACACAATTTAGACATTGTGGAAAGTGTTTCACAATTAATACCGCCTGGAACACCACAGTGTGATGGTGTGTCCAAACATCATAACTGCACCCTATTGGATATGGTGCATACCATGATGTCTCTTATCGAATTACCACTATCGTTTATGGGTTAGGCATTAGAGATAACCGCATTCACTTTAAAAGGGGCACCACGCAATTCCGTTGAGACGACACCGTTTAGAGAAACCTAAGTTGTCGTTTCTTAAAAGTTTGGGGCTGCGATGCTTATGTAAAAAAGTTTCAGGCTGATAAGCTCGAACCCAAAGCGGATAAATGCATCTTCATAGAATACCCAAAACAGTTGGGTATACCTCCTATTTCAGATCTGGAAGCAAAAGTAATTGCTTCTAGAAACGAGTCCTTTCTCGAGGAAAAGTTTCTCTCAAAAGAATTGAGTGGGAGGATGGTGGAGACTTGATAAGGTTATTGAACCATGACTTCAACTAGTGTGTAGCAAGGCACAGGAAGTTGTTCCTGTGGCACCTACACCAATTGAAGTGGAAGCTTATGATAGTGATCATGAAACTTCGGATCAAGTCACTACCAAACCTCGTAGGACGACGAGGATGCGTGCTACTTCAGAGTGGTACGTGATCCTGTCTTGGGAGTCATGTTGCTAGACAACAATGAACCTACGAGCTATGGAGAAGCGATGGTGGGCCCATATTCCGACAAATGGTTAGAAGCCATGAAATCTGAGATAGGATCCATGTATCAGAACAAAGCATGGACTTTGGTGAACTTGGCCGATGATCGGCAAGCCATTGAGATAAATGGATCTTTAAGAAGAAGACGGACATGGACGGGAATGTTACCGTCTATGAAGCTCGACTTGTGGCAAAGAGAATTTTCACAAGTTCAAGGAGTTGACTACGATGAGATTTTCTCATCCGTAGCGATGCTTAAGTCCGTCGGAATCATGTTAGCATTAGCTGCATTTATGAAATCTGGCAGATGGATGTCAAAAACAAGTTTCCTTACCAGTTTCTGTAAGGAAAGGTTGTATGTGATACAATCAGAAAGGTTTTGTCGATCCTAAGGATGCTAAAAGGTATGCTAGCTCCAGCGATCCTTCCATGGACTAGAGCAAGCATCTCGGAGTCAGAATATACGCTTTGATGGAGTGATCAATGTTGGAAATATGCCCTAGAGGCAATAATAAATGGTTATTATTATATTTCTTTGTTCATTATAATCGTCTATTGTTCATGCTATAATTGTATTGTCCGGAAATCGTAATACATGTGTGAATACATAGACTACAACGTGTCCCTAGTAAGCCTCTAGTTGACTAGCTCGTTGATCAACAGATAGTCATGGTTTCCTGACTATGGACATTGGATGTCATTGATAACGGGATCACATCATTAGGAGAATGATGTGATGGACAAGACCCAATCCTAAGCATAGCATAAAAGATCGTGTAGTTTCGTTTGCTAGAGCTTTTCCAATGTCAAGTATCTTTTCCTTAGACCATGAGATCGTGCAACTCGCGGATACCGTAGGAGTGCTTTGGGTGTGCCAAACGTCACAACGTAACTGGCTGACTATAAAGGTGCACTACGGGTATCTCCGAAAGTGTCTGTTGGGTTGGCACGGATCGAGACTGGGATTTGTCACTCCGTGTGACGGAGAGGTATCTCGGGGCCCACTCGGTAATGCATCATCATAATGAGCTCAATGTGACTAAGGCGTTAGTCACGGGATCATGCATTGCGTACGAGTAAAGAGACTTGCCGGTAACGAGATTGAACAAGGTATTGGGATACCGACGATCGAATCTCGGGCAAGTAACATACCGATAGACAAAGGGAATTGTATACCGGATTGATTGAATCCTCGACACCATGGTTCATCCGATGAGATCATCGTGGAACATGTGGGAGCCAACATGGGTATCCAGATCCCGCTGTTGGTTATTGACCGGAGAGGCGTCTCGGTCATGTCTGCATGTCTCCCGAACCCGTAGGGTCTACACACTTAAGGTTCGGTGACGCTAGGGTTGTAGAGATATATGTATGCGGAAACCCGAAAGTTGTTCGGAGTCCCGAATGAGATCCCGGACGTCACGAGAGGTTCCGGAATGGTCCGGAGGTGAAGAATTATATATAGGAAGTCCAGTTTCGGCCACCGGGAAAGTTTCGGGGGTTACCGGTATTGTACCGGGACCACCGGAAGGGTCCCGGGGGTCCACCGGGTGGGGCCACCTATCCCGGAGGGCCCCGTGGGCTGAAAGTGGAAGGGAACTGTGACGCCCCCGATTTGACCGTACACTAATCATGCACGCAAATGTGTACGATCAAGATCAGGGACTCACGGGAAGATATCACAACACAACTCTAAAACATAAATAAGTCATACAAGCATCATAATACAAGCCAGGGGCCTCGAGGGCTCGAATACAAGTGCTCGATCACAGACGAGTCAGCGGAAGCAACAATATCTGAGTACAGACATAAGTTAAACAAGTTTGCCTTAAGAAGGCTAGCACAAACTGGGATACAGATCGAACGAGGCGCAGGCCTCCTGCCTGGGATCCCCTAACTACTCCTGGTCGTCGTCAGCGGGCTGCACGTAGTAGTAGGCACCTCCAGTGTCGTAGGTGTCGTCGTCGACGGTGGCGTCTGGCTCCTGGACTCCAGCATCTGGTTGCGACAACCAAGATAGAAAGGAAAAGGGGGAAAAGAGGGAGAGAAGCAACCGTGAGTACTCATCCAAAGTACTCGCAAGCAAGGAGCTACACTACATATGCATGGGTATATGTGTAAAGGGGCATATCAGTGGACTGAACTGCAGAATGCCAGAATAAAGGGGGATAGCTAGTCCTGTCGAAGACTACGCTTCTGGTCATCTCCATCTTGCCAGCATGTAGAAGAGAGTAGATTGAAGTCCTCCAAGTAGCATCGCATAGCATAATCCTACCCGGCGATCCCCTCCTCGTCGCCCTGTTAGAGAGCGATCACCGGGTTGTATCTGGCACTTGGAAGGGTGTATTTATTCAGTATCCAGGTTCTAGTTGTCATAAGGTCAAGGTACAACTCCGGGTCGTCCTTTTACCGAGGGACACGGCTATTCGAATAGATAAACTTCCCTGCAGGGGTGCACCACATAACCCAACACGCTCGATCCCATTTGGCCGGACACACTGTTCTGGGTCATGCCCGGCCTCGTAAGATCAACACGTCGCAGCCCCACCTAAGCACAACAAAGAGGTCAGCACGCCGGTCTAAACCCTATGCGCGCAGGGGTCTGGGCCCATCGCCCTATGCACACCTGCACATTGCGTACGCGGCCGGAAGCAGACCTAGCCTAGTGGCGTTCCAGTCTAATCCGGCGCGCGCCACTCAGTCGCTGACGTCACGAAGGCTTCGGCTGATACCACGACGCCGGGATACCCATAACTACTCCTGCGTAGATGGCTAGTGCGTATAGACCAAATGGCCAGACTCGGATCAAATACCAAGATCTCGTTAAGCGTGTTAAGTATCCGCGAACGTCGACCAGGGCCAGGCCCACCTCTGACCTAGGCGGTCTCAACCTGCCCTGTCGCTCCGCCACAAAGATCCACTTGCGGGTACTCCTACGAGCCGACCCGACTTTAGTCATCACATGTGTCATGTATATACTATATAAGTATATACCCGTGATCACCGCCCAGGTGATCACGGCCCGATAGTATAGCACAGCAGACGGACAAGAATGTAGGGCCATTGATGGAAAACTAGCATCCTATACTAAGCATGTAGGATTGCAGGTAAAGGTAACATCAGTAGTAGCAAGGATAGGCTATGCATCAGGATAGGATATCGGAAAGCAGTAACATGCTACACTACTCTAATGCAAGCAGTATAGAGAAGAATAGGCGATATCTGGTGATCAAGGGGGGGGGCTTGCCTGGTTGCTCTGGCAAGTAGGAGGGGTCGTCAACTCCGTAGTCGAACTGGGGCAGCAGCAGTGTCGGTCTCGTAGTCTACCGGAGAGAAGAGGGGGAAGAAACAGTAAATACAATGCAAACATAAGCATGACGATGCGTGACATGACAATGAGCGGTGCTAGGTGTGTCCTAACGCGACAGTAGGTGGTACCGGCGAAGGGGGGGGGACATCCGGGAAGTATTCCCGATGTTTCGCGTTTTCGGACAGACGGACCGGAGGGGGAAAGTTGCTAGTTCGATAGGTTAGGGAGGTGTGGTGGACGAACGGACTGCGTATTCGGATTCGTCTCGTCGTTCTGAGCAACTTTCATGTAGAAAACATTTTCATCCGAGCTAAGGTTTAAAAGATATGAATTTTCAAAGATTATTTGAATTTCTGGAATTATTTGAATTAAGCAAAAATGAATTATGACGTCAGCATGAGGTAATGCTGACGTCAGCAGGTCAACAGGTCAGCTGACC
This sequence comes from Triticum aestivum, assembly GCF_018294505.1. Lineage (NCBI taxonomy): Eukaryota > Viridiplantae > Streptophyta > Magnoliopsida > Poales > Poaceae > Triticum > Triticum aestivum. The sequence continues at coordinate 305,197,192 of NC_057811.1, read as the reverse complement.
AGTCAAACGAGACAGGTGGGTCCAGTGGGACCCACATGTCATTGACAGGGCACTAACAGAGTTTTATAATTAACTTAAACAAGGTTATTAGCAGGTAGGCCCCACCTGTCAGTGCCTATTAGATTAATTAATTAGTTTTAATTATAAAAACATTTTTTATTGTTAATTATGCGGCGGGGCCCGCATGTCAGTGGCTGGGGCCTGCCCAGTCAGCAATTGACTGGGGTCAACCCAGTCAACTGGGCCACCAGGACCCACTGGCAGCGACCCAGGGGGTGGCCCCAGGTGCGCCAGCTCAGCGCGGCCGGCGGCTCAACGCCGGCGACGCCAAACGCGGCGGCGCGGCTCGGATCTCACCGGAAACGGGCTACGGGGCACCGTTTGGCCCGCGCTATAGCGCGTTTGGAAGCGGAGGCGAAGCCGCGTCGTTCTGGGGCTACGGCATGGTCGGAGCGGGGGTGCATCGACGGGGGCGACCTCAACGGCGGAGGTCGGAGGTCGGGCACGGGTGGAGCGGCGCTAGGGGGCACGGTGAGCGGCGCGGATCTGCTCTACGGGGCCCTTGGAGCCCCAGGAGCATGGGCCGAGCTCGCTTTCGAGCTCAGGGGACCGAGGCCGCGACGGCGAGGCGAACTGCAATGGCGAGCTCTCGGACGCGGGTGGCGGGCTAGCTCGGGGGCGCGGGCGATGCGAACGGCGAGGGAGAGGAGAAGCGGAAGCTCACCGCGCGGCGCAAGAAAGGGCCCGTGGGAGGCTTAGTAGCAGCAGCAGTCGCCGGAGCCGAAGAAGACGGCGGCGACCCGAGGAGGAAGGCGACGGCGTTGGGGGTGATGTAGGGGGTCCCGGCTCGAGCAGGTGGTCGGGGAGGACGGGCTCGACGTGGCGGAGCTCGTGGACACGTCGGGGAGGAGGACGGGGCTCGGGTGGCCGCGGCTAGGCCGAGGCATGGCGGCTGGTGGCGTTCGGGCGAGGTGGGAAAAGGGATCGGAGAGGGGGAAGAAGTGGATCTGGGGGAGGGGAGGCGCAGTGGCGAGCGATAGGGGCAAGTGGGAGGGATGGGCGGAGGCCGAGGCGTCGGGGCGGCCTTATCCTCCCCCGTCGCCGGCGAGGGGGTGCGGCGGGACCTGCCCCTGTTCCGACCCCGGTCGGGGGGAACAGGGAAGGGGAGGGCACGGTCGAGCGAGGTGGGCCAGGCCGGCTGGGCCTGGGGTCGGCCTAGTTGGGCCAGGGTCCAGTGGGGGAAGGGGGGTTCCTTTTCTTGTTTGTTTTCTTTTTCTTTTTGTTCTGTTTTCTCTTTATTTATTTATTTTCTTTTCTGTTTTAATTCATTTAAAAGCGTTTAGGCATTTTATAAAAATGTGATTACTGCACCATAATTACCGATGCAATAATTGACATGGCCCGAACATTTTTATTATAATATTTGAAATTTTTTGTCGTTTGACTTATTTAGGATTTAAATTTGAAACGGTTTTGAATTAACCCGAGATTAATTACAGTGACAGAGGTGACGTGCCATCATTAACGTGAGATTACTGTAGCATGATTATCCGGGCGTTACAAATCTCCTCCACTACAAGAAATCTCGTCCCGAGATTTAGGAGGTAGAAGGAAACAGTGCGGGGTATTCTTCGCGCAGACGATCCTCTCGTTCCCAAGTGGCCTCATCTTTAGAATGGTGCGACCACTGGACTTTGAGAAACTTGATCGCTTTCTGACTTGTGCGGCATTCAGCTTGGTCGAGAATGCGGACCGGATGCTCCTTATAGGAGAGGTCTTGCTGCAATTCGAGCACTTCATGATCCACAGCTCGGATTGGGTCCTTGAAGCAACGGCGGAGCTGTGACACATGGAACACATCGTGAACCTGAGAAAGGTTCGGCGGTAGCTCCAGTTGGTATGCCACCTTTTCCACGCCTTTCGAGAATAGTGAATGGGCCAATATAGCGAGGAGCTAGTTTGCCCTTGATCCTGAAGCGGTGAGCACCCTTCATAGGTGTGACTCGAAGATAAGCCTTTTCGCCAGGTTGATAGACCATGTCTTTATGATGACGGTCATACTGACTCTTCTGACGTGACTGAGCAGTCTTGAGATTCTCACGGATAATGCGGACTTGTTCTTCGGCATCTTGGATAATATCCGGACCGAAGAGTGGACGTTCCCCAGTTTCTGACCAGTTCAGAGGGGTTCGGCACTTTCGTCCATATAACACTTCGAAGGGGGCCATCTTCAGACTAGCTTGATAGCTATTATTATAAGAGAACTCAGCATACGGGAGAGATTCCTCCCATTTCTTGCTGAAGGAAATAACACAAGCTCGAAGCATGTCTTCGAGAACTTGGTTGACGCGTTCAACTTGCCCTTGCGACTGAGGATGAAACGCAGTACTGAATGACAGATGAGTTCCCATGGCTTCTTGGAAACTTGCCCAGAATCTTGAAGTGAATAAGCTGCCACGGTCTGAGCTGATAACCAATGGAATACCGTGGAGTGAAACAATCCTGGACATATAGAGCGTTGCCAACTGACTAGCAGTGATCGTTTCCTTGACCGCCAGAAAATGTGCAACTTTGGAAAGCCGGTCAATGACGACAAGAATAGCATCATTACCTTTCTGTGATTTGGGAAATCCAGTGACGAAAGTCCATCTCAACATGGTCCCATTTCCATTCAGGAATAGAGATAGGTTGCAGAGTTCCAGCAGGCCTTTGATGTTCTGCTTTGATACGACGGCAAACGTCACACTCAGCAACATAACGAGCAATGTCTTGCTTCATATTAGACCACCAGAATCTCTGACGGATGTCTTGGTACATCTTTGTACTACCAGGATGGATACATAGAGGCGTATCATGAGCTTCTTTCATAACTTCCTGTGTCATATCCAGGTTTTTCTCTGCACATGGCACCACTAGGCGGCCCTTGAAGTATAAGGTGCCATCTTCAGCAATGGTGAAGAATGAGGGCTTTCCTTCTGCGAGGTAGCGCTTAATCTTGTGGGCTTCAGAGTCATACTTCTGTAGCCTTTTGATGCTGTCCTCGAGATCTGGTTTAGCAACTAGGGTATTGAGGGAACCCTGGGTAACAACGTGGAGGTTCACCTTGCCAAACTCCTTAGGAGGGGGAGCGAGTGCACCCGGAGGAACAATATGGAGGTTCAGCTTCCTGAATTCTTCAACAAGCGAGGGCTGAACTTTGTGAACCTGGAGGTGGTTGCAGTAAGACTTGCGGCTCAAGGCATCAGCCATTACATTAGCCTTGCCTGGCGTATAGGAAATACCCAAGTCAAAGTCTGCAACAAGCTCCATCCATCTCTGCTGACGGAGGTTCAGGTCTGGCTGAGTAAACAGATACTTCAGACTTTGGTGGTCAGTGAAGATCTCGCAACGATTACCGAGAAGGTAATGTCGCCACTGCTTCAGCGCATGAATGACAGCAGCAAGTTCGAGGTCGTGAACTGGGTAGTTCTCTTCGTGAGGGCGCAATTGCCGAGAGGCATAAGCAATCACTTTGCGGTCTTGCATTAGGACACAGCCTAATCCTTGACGGGAAGCGTCGCAGTAAATGACGAAGTCCTTCTTAGTATCAGGTGGAGCTAGAACTGGGGCAGAAGTCAACTTGTCTTTGAGTGCCTGGAAACTTTCCTGACATTTGTCTGTCCATTGGAACTTGACGCCCTTATGCAACAGGTTAGTCAGAGGCCTGGCGATCTTGGAGAAGTTCTCGACGAATCGACGGCAATAGCTGGCGAGACCGAGAAAACTTCTGACTTGCTTAACGTTCTTGGGAGGAGTCCAATCAAGAATAGCCTGAACTCGCTCGGGGTTGACGGCAATACCATCCTTAGAGATGACATGCCCAAGATAGGTTACTTCCGGTAGCCAGAATTCACATTTGGAGAACTTGGCATATAGTTGATGCTCTCGTAGCTTTTCCAGCACAAGTCGAAGATGTTCAGCATGTTCTTCTTCGTTCTTGGAAAATACCAGGATATCATCCAGATAAACCACGATGAACTTGTCGAGGTAATCCATGAATATATAGTTCATCAGACGAGAGAAGGTGGCTGGAGCATTGGTTAAACCGAAAGACATGACGGTGTACTCGTATGAACCATAGCGAGTCACGAAGGCGGTCTTTGGGATATCCTCTTCGCGAACACGGATCTGGTGGTAACCCAACCTCAAGTCGAGCTTAGAGAACACTGACGAACCCGCCAGTTGATCATACAGATCATTGATCCGAGGAAGAGGGTATTTATTCTGAATGGTAGCTTGGTTTATAGGACGGTAGTCCTGAACTAACCGGTTTGTCCCATCCTTCTTCTTGACAAAGAGAGAAGGTGCTCCCCAAGGAGAGCAACTTGGGCGAATGAATCCTTTGCGAAGAGATTTGTCGATTTCTTCCTTAAGCTCAAGGAGTTCATGCGGCGGCATTTTGTAGGGTCGCTTGGCTATAGGAGTGGTGCCCGGCTTCAAGTCGATGATGAATTCGACAGCTCTAGCAGGGGGAATCCCTGGAAGTTCTTCAGGGAAGACGTCGAGGAATTCACGCACGACGGGAATGTTTTCAATGCCCTCGAGTGGTGCAGCATTCAATGCATTCAATGCATAGAGCCTTGCCTCGGCATTTTGCACCAGATGGGCTTGGTAAGTAACTATCTCATCTGAAGGGTGTAGCAGATGGACGGTCTTAGTGGCGCAAACTATAGAAGCAGTATGCGCTTTCAACCAATCCATACCCAAAATGAGGTCGATGTTAGACGACTTCAGGATAATGGGAGAGGCATAGAATTCCAGCCCTTCGATTTCCACGGGGACATCGATGCCAACCAAGGAGGTTTGACACTATCCCACGGGGGTTTTGATCAATACAGAGGTGTTCATCTCCTCACATTTAACGTCGTGCTTGTATGCAAAATCTTCTGACATGAATGAATGCGATGCACCTGTATCAAATAAAACGGATGCTGGTACTGAATTTACGAGGAGTGTACCCATCACAGTAGCAGGCTGGTCTTGAGCTTCGTTGAGATCAACGTGGTTGGCATGAGCATGACCATAAGACTTAGCATTGTTGTTGCGGGGCTAGTTGTTACCACAGCCAGTTGCTGGAAGGGCCAGTTGATTCTGGTTCTGGTTGCATTCTCTAGCACGGTGCCCTGGTTGACCACACCTGAAGCACAAGCCATTATTGGGAGTGGGAACAGGGGCTTGGGATGGTGGAGCTGGAAGTCTTGACTGCCTAGATGGTGGTGGAGGCAGACGAGGTGCAGCATAGGTCTGCCTTGGGGCAGATGCATTTGGACGGTACATGCTGTTCGGGATCCATATCTTACGCTTCTGGGAGGGTGAGCCCAAAGATGAGCCCGTGTCACGGTTGCGCCTGTGAGAGCTCTGGTATTCCTGCAGACCAGTTTCGACATTGATGGCCTTGTTCACCAAGGTGGCGAAATCAGCAAAGTCATGCACTAGAAGTGCGAGCTTGATGTCAGCTTGAAGGCCATCATGGAACTTCTCCTGTCTGCGTGCATCAGTTGCAATGTCCTCTTCAGCATAGCGAGACAAGTCCAGAAACTCCCGCTGATAAGCTTCAACAGTTTTGTTGCCTTGGGTGAGGTTGCGGAACTCACGCTTCTTCCGGTCCATGACTCCCTGAGGAATGAAGCGGGCACGAAAAGCTGCTTGGAAGTCTGGCCATGTGATGATTGTTCCAGCTGGCAGAGTACGCCTGTGGCTGTCCCACCATTGAGCTGCGGGTCCCTTCAAGAAGAAGGAAGCAAAGGTGACATAGCTGGTAGGGGCTACATCAGCAGACTCGATCTCATAGGTGATGTCACGGAGCCAGTCATCAGCATCCAGAGGCTGAGTTGAGCTGCGGTAGATGGTTGGGTTGAGGCGTATGAAATCTTGAAGAGTCACTTGGGCTGGCTGCTGGTTCATATTGGGGCGAGGAAACTGAGCCATCATATTTTCCATGAACTGGCGGTTTAGTTCAAACTGTTGGATCATACCAGCCATGTACTCAGGTGGTGGTGGGGCATCGCCACCACGACCACGACCACCTGGTCTAACCATCCTGCTAATATATAACAGGGGTAGTTCAGCATTGAGAAATTTGCAAAGACAAGAATCATTCATGATGAAACATGCATAATGAAAGGAGCACGATAGCTACTACATAGTAGTCGGCATAACTTACAAAAGGGGTCATGCATAGCGTTCAGTACATAGAGTTCAGTACATAGACTAAAACATCATAGGCGGCACACAGGCTCGCGGCGAATGCATCTAACTCTACAAGCAAGCCTACATCAGTCCCAAGAGGTACTGTGGAGGTAATCGTAGCCCGACAGCTGGTAGTGAGGCAACGGATAGCCCTCCACGTCAGCAGACTGGGGGCCGCGGATACTCAGGTGTAGAGCCCGACGCTCAGGTGGCAGAAGAGGACCAAGTGCGGGGGAGTAGCCTCCCACCTCTGGCCAACCGACACCGTGGGGCATCACGGTCCTGGCTGGGTAGATCGCAGTACGCGGTACCTGTCCAGATCGGACAAAGGGGTGCAGCAGCGTCAGAGCACGGTAAAGGTGCTGACGGGTGGTGTACATCTCGTGGCGAAGAGCTCGGTTAGCTCGATCCAGCCCATCAGCATGCAGAACCAGGTTCTGATGGTAGAAGGGCTCTCGGGTGACAGTGGAGTAGGCAGCAGTATAGTATCCCTCCGCACCAACATCAGATGCGATAGCAATGTGCCTGAAAGGGGAGGTGTCCAACTCCCGATACTCTCCACGAAGACGTGTCAGAGCAGCATAGGCAGCATCGTGGACAGCCATATCGATGGTCACACCAACACCATGTGCGGTGTGCAGCACAGTAGTGGAGTCATACTCCCGAGAGTAGAGGTGGACGATGGCACGGTACTGCTCCTGGTTAAAGTCCTGGTACTCCTCGTAGACGGTGAACTCAGGGTGCCAGCGATAACCCAGATAGGTCATCATCTTAGCTAGCACCGCAGGTGATCCCGAGGCACCAATGGCCGTCGTGTGGCGCACGACCTGCCTCGTGGGTTCCATCTGAAAGCAAAGACGTTTCAAAGGAGTCAAATGACAGTGTGTGAATTGTTCAAAATACTATTCTAAGAAACAACTATGGCTTATCCAACTTTGGGGTGAATGCGGTCACGGGATCCTAGTGTTAGAGTTTGTAAATTCGTTTAACCCGAGTAGAAGAGAGTTCAGAGTCCCAGAGTAAAGGTCGAGGAGTAAAAGATCCTAGTACCACCCAATAGCGACGTGGGCCCGTAAGACACACAGCCATGTTAGTAAAAGTTTTTGTAATGTCTAGACTCGACTTCGGCCAAGGAGTGTGGAAAGGGGGATTCCTACAGGCAGTCGGCTCTGATACCAACTTGTGACGCCCCCGATTTGACCGTACACTAATCATGCACGCAAATGTGTACGATCAAGATCAGGGACTCACGGGAAGATATCACAACACAACTCTAAAACATAAATAAGTCATACAAGCATCATAATACAAGCCAGGGGCCTCGAGGGCTCGAATACAAGTGCTCGATCACAGACGAGTCAGCGGAAGCAACAATATCTGAGTACGGACATAAGTTAAACAAGTTTGCCTTAAGAAGGCTAGCACAAACTGGGATACAGATCGAACGAGGCGCAGACCTGCTGCCTGGGATCCTCCTAACTACTCCTGGTCGTCATCAGCGGGCTGCACGTAGTAGTAGGCACCTCCAGTGTCGTAGGTGTCGTCGTCGACGGTGGCGTCTGGCTCCTGGACTCCAGCATCTGGTTGTGACAACCAGATAGAAAAGAAAAGGGGGAAAAGAGGGAGAGAAGCAACCGTGAGTACTCATCCAAAGTACTCGCAAGCAAGGAGCTACACTACATATGCATGGGTATATGTGTAAAGGGGCATATCAGTGGACTGAACTGCAGAATGCCAGAATAAAAGGGGGATAGCTAGTCCTGTCGAAGACTACGCTTCTGGTCATCTCCATCTTGCAGCATGTAGAAGAGAGTAGATTGAAGTCCTCCAAGTAGCATCGCATAGCATAATCCTACCCGGTGATCCCCTCCTCGTCGCCCTGTTAGAGAGCGATCACCGGGTTGTATCTGGCACTTGGAAGGGTGTATTTTATTCAGTATCCAGTTCTAGTTGTCATAAGGTCAAGGTACAACTCCGGGTCGTCCTTTTACCGAGGGACACGGCTATTCTAATAGATAAACTTCCCTGCAGGGGTGCACCACATAACCCAACACGCTCGATCCCATTTGGCCGGACACACTGTTCTGGGTCATGCCCGGCCTCGTAAGATCAACACGTCGCAGCCCCACCTAAGCACAACAGAGAGGTCAGCACGCCGGTCTAACCCTATGCGCGCAGGGGTCTGGGCCCATCGCCCTATGCACACCTGCATGTTGCGTACGCGGCCGGAAGCAGGCCTAGCCTAGTGGCGTTCCAGTCCAATCCGGTGCGCGCCACTCAGTCGCTGACGTCACGAAGGCTTCGGCTGATACCACGACGCCGGGATACCCATAACTACTCCCGCGTAGATGGCTAGTGCGTATAGACCAAATGGCCAGACTCGGATCAAATACCAAGATCTCGTTAAGCGTGTTAAGTATCCGCGAACGTCGACCAGGGCCAGGCCCACCTCTGACCTAGGCGGTCTCAACCTGCCCTGTCGCTCCGCCACAAAGATCCACTTGCGGGTACTCCTACGAGCCGACCCGACTTTAGTCATCACATGTGTCATGTATATAGTATATAAGTATATACCCGTGATCACCGCCCAGGTGATCACGGCCCGATAGTATAGCACAGCAGACGGACAAGAATGTAGGGCCACTGATGGAAAACTAGCATCCTATACTAAGCATGTAGGATTGCAGGTAAAGGTAACATCAGTAGTAGCAAGGATAGGCTATGCATCAGGATAGGATATCGGAAAGCAGTAACATGCTACACTACTCTAATGCAGGCAGTATAGAGAAGAATAGGCGATATCTGGTGATCAAGGGGGGGGGGGCTTGCCTGGTTGCTCTAGCAAGTAGGAGGGGTCGTCAACTCCGTAGTCGAACTGGGCAGCAGCAGTGTCGGTCTCGTAGTCTACCGGAGAGAAGAGGGGGAAGAAACAGTAAATACAATGCAAACATAAACATGATGATGCGTGACATGACAATGAGCAGTGCTAGGTGTGTCCTAACGCAACAGTAGGTGGTACCGGCGAAGGGGGGGAACATCCGGGAAGTATTCCCGATGTTTCGCGTTTTCGGACAGACGGACCGGAGGGGGAAAGTTGCTAGTTCGATAGGTTAGGGAGATGTGGTGGACGAACGGACTGCGTATTCGGATTCGTCTCGTCGTTCTGAGCAACTTTCATGTAGAAAACATTTTCATCCGAGCTAAGGTTTAAAAGATATGAATTTTCAAAGATTATTTGAATTTCTGGAATTATTTGAATTAAGCAAAAATGAATTATGACGTCAGCATGAGGTAATGCTGATGTCAGCAGGTCAACAGGTCAGCTGACCAGTCAAACGAGACAGGTGGGTCCAGTAGGACCCACATGTCATTGACAGGGCACTAACAGAGTTTTATAATTAACTTAAACAAGGTTATTAGCAGGTAGGCCCCACCTATCAGTGCCTATTAGATTAATTAATTAGTTTTAATTATAAAAACATTTTTTTTATTGTTAATTATGCGGCGGGGCCCGCATGTCAGTGGCTGGGGCCTGCCCAGTCAGCAATTGACTGGGGTCAACCCAGTCAACTGGGCCACCAGGACCCACTGGCAGCGACCCAGGGGGTGGCCCCAGGTGCACCAGCTCAGCGCGGCCGGCGGCTCAACGCCGGCGACGCCAAACGCGGCGGCGCGGCTCGGATCTCACCGGAAACGGGCTACGGGGCACTGTTTGGCTCGCGCTATAGCGCGTTCGGAAGCGGAGGCGAAGCCGCGTCGTTCTGGGGCTACGGCATGGTCGAGCGGGGGTGCATCGACGGCGGTGACCTCAACGGCGGAGGTCGGAGGTCGGGCACGGGTGGAGCGGCGCTAGGGGGCACGGTGAGCGGCGCGGATCTGCTCTACGGGGCCCTTGGAGCCCCAGGAGCATGGGGCCGAGCTCGCTTTCGAGCTCAGGGGACCGAGGCCGCGACGGCGAGGCGAACTGCAACGGCGAGCTCTCGGACGCGGTGGCGGGGCTAGCTTGGGGGCGCGGGCGAGCGAACGGCGAGGGAGAGGAGAAGCGGAAGCTCACCGCGCGGCGCAAGAAAGGCCCGTGGGAGGCTTAGTAGCAGCAGCAGTCGCCGGAGCCGAAGAAGACAGCGGCGACCCGAGGAGGAAGGCGACGGCGTTGGGGGTGATGTAGGGGGTCCCGGCTTGAGCAGGTGGTCGGGGAGGACGGGCTCGACGCGGCGGAGCTCGTGGACACGTCGGGGAGGAGGACGGGGCTCGGTGGCCGCGGCTAGGCCGGAGGCATGGCGGCGGTGGCGTTCGGGCGAGGTGGGAAAAGGGATCGGAGAGGGGGGAGAAGTGGATCTGGGGGAGGGGAGGCGCAATGGCGAGCGAGAGGGGCAAGTGGGAGGGATGGGCGGAGGCCGAGGCGTCGGGGCGGCCTTATCCTCCCCCGTCGCCGGCGAGGGGGTGCGGCGGGGACCTGCCCCTGTTCCGACCCCGTTCGGGGGAACAGGGAAGGGGAGGGCACGGTCGAGCGAGGTGGGCCAGGCCGGCTGGGCCTGGGGTCGCCCCAGTTGGGCCAGGGTCCAGTGGGGGAAGGGGGGTTCCTTTTCTTGTTTGTTTTCTTTTTCTTTTTGTTCTGTTTTCTCTTTATTTATTTATTTTCTTTTCTGTTTTAATTCATTTAAAAGCGTTTAGGAATTTTATAAAAATGTGATTACTGCACATAATTACCGATGCAATAATTGACATGGCCCGAACATTTTTATTATAATATTTGAAAAATTTTGTCGTTTGACTTATTTAGGATTTAAATTTGAAACGGTTTTGAATTAACCCGAGATTAATTACAGTGACAGAGGTGACGTGCCATCATTAACGTGAGATTACTGTAGCATGATTATCCGGGCGTTACAAGAACCAGCCCTTAGTGGGCTGGGGCGCCCCCCTTGGGCCTCCCCCCATGCTCCTAGGGTTGGGAACCCTAGGGGGGAGCTTCCCCCTTGCCTTGGGGGGCAAGGCACCCCTTCCCCCCTTTGGCCGCCGCCCCCCCTTGGAGATCCCATCTCCCTGGGCCGGCGCCCCCCCGGGGGGCCTATATAAAGGGGGGGAGGGAGGGCAGCAACCTACAGCCTTGGGCGCCTCCCTCCTCCCCTGCAACACCTCTCTCTCTCTCTCGCAGAAGCTCGGCGCAGCCCTGCCGGAGACCCGCTACATCCACCACCACGCCGTCGTGCTGCTGGATCTCCATCAACCTCTCCTCCCCCCTTGCTGGATCAAGAAGGAGGAGACATCGCTGCACCGTACGTGTGTTGAACGTGGAGGTGCCGTCCGTTCGGCACTCGGTCATCAGTGATTTGGATCACGGCGAGTACGACTCCGTCATCCACGTTCATTGGAACGCTTCTGCTTGCGATCTACAAGGGTATGTAGATGCACTCCTTTCCCCTCGTTGCTAGTAGACTCCATAGATGCATCTTGGTGAGCGTAGGAAAATTTTAAAATTATGCTACGATTCCCAACAGTGGTATCAGAGCTAGGCCTATGCGTAGTTACTATGCACGAGTAGAACACAAAGCAGTTGTGGGCGTTGAGTTTGCCAATTCTTCTTGCCGCTACTAGTCGTTTCTTGTTTCGGCGGCAATGTAGGATGAAGCGGCCCGGACCGACCTTACACGTACGCTTACGTGAGACAGGTTCCACCGACTGACATGCACTAGATGCATAAGGTGGCTAGCGGGTGTCTGTCTCTCCTACTTTAGTCGGAACGGATTCGATGAAAAGGGTCCTTATGAAGGGTAAATAGAAATTGGCAAATCACGTTGTGGTCATACGTAGGTAAGAAAACGTTCTTGCTAGAAACCTACAAACCACGTAAAAACTTGCAACAACAATTAGAGGACGTCTAACTTGTTTTTGCAGCAAGTGCTATGTGATGTGATATGGCCAGAAGATGTGATGAATGATATATGTGATGTATGAGATTGATCATATTCTTGTAATAGGAATCACGACTTGCATGTCGATGAGTATGACAACCGGCAGGAGCCATAGCAGTTGTCTTTATTATTTTGCATGACATGTGTGTCATTGAATAACGCCATGTAATTTACTTTACTTTGTTGCTAAACGTGTTAGCCATAGAAGTAGAAGTAATCGTTGGCGTGACGACTTCATGAAGACACAATGATGGAGATCATGGTGTCATGCCGGTGACGAAGATGATCATGGTGCCCCGAAGATGGAGATCAAAGGAGCATGATGATATTGGCCATATCATGTCACTATTTGATTGCATGTGATGTTTATCATGTTTTTGCATCTTATTTGCTTAGAACGACGGTAGTAAGTAAGATGATCCCTTATGATAATTTCAAGAAAGTGTTCACCCTAACTGTGCACCGTTGCGAAGGTTCGTTGTTTCGAAGCACCACGTGATGATCGGGTGTGATAGATTCTAACGTTCGAATACAACGGGTGTTGACGAGCCTAGCATGTACAGACATGGCCTCGGAACACACGCAATACACTTAGGTTGACTTGACGAGCCTAGCATGTACAGACATGGCCTCGGAACACGGAGGACCGAAAGGTCGAGCATGAGTCGTATAGAAGATACGATCAACATGGAGATGTTCACCGATCTTGACTAGTCCGTCTCACGTGATGATCGGACACGGCCTAGTTAAAGTCGGATCATGTATCACTTAGATGACTAGAGGGATGTCTATCTGAGTGGGAGTTCATTAAATAATTTGATTAGATGAACTCAATTATCATGAACTTAGTCTAAAACCTTTACACTATGTATTGTAGATCAAATGGCCAACGTTGTCCTCAATTTCAACGCGTTCCTAGAGAAAACCAAGCTGAAAGATGATGGCAGCAACTATACGGACTGGGTCCGGAACCTGAGGCTCATCCTCATAGTAGCCAAGAAAGATTATGTCTTAGAAGCACCGCTAGGTGAAGCACCAATCCCAGAGACGTTATGAACGCTTGGCAATCACGTGCTGATGATTACTCCCTCGTTCAGTGCGGCATGCTTTACAGCCTAGAACCGGGTCTCCAAAAGCGTTTTGAGAAACATGGAGCATATGAGATGTTCGAGGAGCTGAAACTGGTTTTTCAAGCTCATGCCCGGGTCGAGAGATATGATGTCTCCGACAAGTTCTTCAGCTGTAAAATGGAGGAGAATAGTTCTGTTAGTGAGCACATACTCAGAATGTCTGGGTTGCATAACCGCTTGTCTCAGCTGGGAGTCAATCTCCCGGATGACGCGGTCATTGACAGAATCCTCCAGTCGCTTCCACCAAGCTACAAGAGCTTTGTGATGAACTTCAATATGCAGGGGATGGAAAAGACCATTCCTGAGGTATATTCAATGCTGAAATCAGCTGAGGTAGAGATCAGAAAAGAACATCAAGTGTTGATGGTGAATAAAACCACTAAGTTCAAGAAGGGCAAGGGTAAGAAGAACTTCAAGAAGGACGGCAAGGGAGTTGCCACGCCTGGTAAACCAGTTACTGGGAAGAAGTCAAAGAATGGACCCAAGCCCGAGACTGAGTGCTTTTATTGCAAGGGAAGTGGTCACTGGAAGCGGAACTGCCCCAAATACTTAGCGGACAAGAAGAAGGCCGGCAACACCAAAGGTATATGTGATATACATGTAATTGATGTGTACCTTACCAGTACTCGTAGTAGCTCCTGGGTATTTGATACCGGTGCGGTTGCTCATATTTGTAACTCAAAACAGGAACTACGGAATAAACGGAGACTGGCGAAGGACGAGGTGACGATGCGCGTCGGGAATGGTTCCAAGGTCGATGTGATCGCCGTCGGCACGCTACCTCTGCATCTACCCACGGGATTAGTTTTAAACCTCAATAATTGTTATTTAGTGCCAGCTTTGAGCATGAACATTGTATCTGGATCTCGTTTAATTCGAGATGGCTACTCATTTAAATCCGAGAATAATGGTTGTTCTATTTATTTGAGAGATATGTTTTATGGTCATGCCCCGCTGGTCAATGGTTTATTTTTGATGAATCTCGAACGTGATGTTACACATGTTCATAGTGTGAATACCAAAAGATGTAAAGTTGATAACGATAGTCCCACATACTTGTGGCACTGCCGCCTTGGTCACATTGGTGTCAAGCGCATGAAGAAGCTCCATGCAGATGGACTTTTGGAGTCTCTTGATTATGAATCATTTGACACGTGCGAACCATGCCTCATGGGTAAGATGACCAAGACTCCGTTCTCCGGAACAATGGAGCGAGCAACCAACTTATTGGAAATCATACATACCGATGTGTGCGGTCCAATGAGTGTTGAGGCTCGCGGAGGATATCGTTATGTTCTCACTCTCACTGATGATTTAAGTAGATATGGGTATGTCTACCTAATGAAACACAAGTCTGAAACCTTTGAAAAGTTCAAGGAATTTCAGAGTGAAGTTGAGAATCAACGTGACAGAAAAATAAAATTCTTACGATCAGATCGTGGTGGAGAATATTTAAGTCACGAATTTGGTGCACACTTAAGGAAATGTGGAATAGTTTCACAACTCACGCCGCCTGGAACACCTCAGAGAAATGGTGTGTCCGAACGTCGTAATCGCACTCTATTGGATATGGTGCGATCTATGATGTCTCTTACCGATTTACCGCTCTCATTTTGGGGTTATGCTTTAGAGACTGCCGCATTCACTTTAAATAGGGCTCCGTCGAAATCCGTTGAGACGACACCGTATGAATTATGGTTTGGGAAGAAACCTAAGCTGTCGTTTCTAAAAGTTTGGGGATGCGATGCTTATGTCAAGAAACTTCAACCTGAAAAGCTCGAACCCAAATCGGAAAAATGCGTCTTCATAGGATACCCTAAGGAAACTATTGGGTATACCTTCTACCTCAGATCTGAAGGCAAGATCTTCGTTGCCAAGAACGGGTCCTTTCTGGAGAAGGAGTTTCTCTCGAAAGAATTGAGTGGGAGGAAAGTGGAACTTGATGAGGTGATAGTCACCCCTTCCGAACCGGAAAGTAGCGCAGCGCGGGAAAATGTTCCTGTGGTGCCTACACCGACTGGGGAGGAAGTTAATGATGATGATCATGAAGCTTCGGATCAAGTTACTGAACTTCGTAGGTCCACAAGGACACGTTCCGCACCAGAGTGGTACGGCAACCCTGTCCTGGAAATCATGTTGTTAGACAACGGTGAACCTTCGAACTATGAAGAAGCGATGGCGGGCCCGGATTCCGACAAATGGCTAGAAGCCATGAAATCCGAGATAGAATCCATGTATGAAAACAAAGTATGGACTTTGACTGACTTGCCCGATGAGCGGCGAGCCATAGAAAACAAATGGATCTTTAAGAAGAAGACGGACGCAGATGGTAATGTGACCATCTACAAAGCTCGACTTGTCGCTAAGGGTTATCGACAAGTTCAAGGGGTTGACTACGATGAGACTTTCTCACCCGTAGCGAAGCTGAAGTCCGTCCGAATCATGTTAGCAATTGCCGCATACTATGATTATGAGATATGGCAGATGGACGTCAAAACGGCATTCCTTAATGGCTTCCTTAAGGAAGAGTTGTATATGATGCAGCCGGAAGGTTTTGTCGATCCTAAGAATGCTAACAAAGTATGCAAGCTCCAGCGCTCAATCTATGGGCTGGTGCAAGCATCTCGGAGTTGGAACATTCGCTTTGATGAGATGATCAAAGCGTTTGGGTTTACACAGACTTATGGAGAAGCCTGTGTTTACAAGAAAGTGAGTGGGAGCTCTGTAGCATTTCTCATATTATATGTGGATGACATACTATTGATGGGAAATGATATAGAATTCTTGGAAAGTATAAAGGCCTATTTGAATAAGTGTTTTTCAATGAAGGACCTTGGAGAAGCTGCTTATATATTAGGCATCAAGATCTATAGAGATAGATCAAGACGCCTCATTGGTCTTTCACAGAGTACATACCTTGACAAGATATTGAAGAAGTTCAATATGGATCAGTCCAAGAAGGGGTTCTTGCCTGTATTGCAAGGTGTGCAATTGAGCACGGCTCAATGCCCGACCTCGGCAGAAGATAGAGAAAAGATGAGTGTCATCCCCTATGCCTCGGCCATAGGGTCTATTATGTATGCCATGCTGTGTACCAGACCTGATGTAAACCTTGCCGTAAGTTTGGTAGGAAGGTACCAAAGTAATCCCGGCATGGAACACTGGACAGCGGTCAAGAATATCCTGAAGTACCTGAAGAGGACTAAGGATATGTTTCTCGTTTATGGAGGTGACGAAGAGCTCGTCGTAAAGGGTTACGTCGACGCTAGCTTCGACACAGATCTGGATGACTCAAAGTCACAGACCGGATACGTGTATATATTGAATGGAGGAGCAGTAAGCTGGTGCAGTTGCAAGCAAAGCGTCGTGGCGGGATCTACATGTGAAGCGGAGTACATGGCAGCCTCGGAGGCAGCACAGGAAGCAGTCTGGATGAAGGAGTTCATTACCGACCTAGGGGTGATTCCCAATGCGTCGGGCCCGATGACTCTCTTTGTGACAACACTGGAGCTATTGCCCTTGCGAAGGAGCCCAGGTTTCACAGGAAGACCAGGCATATCAAGCGTCGCTTCAACTCCATTCGTGAAAGTGTTCAAAATGGAGACATAGATATTTGTAAAGTACATACGGACCTGAATGTAGCAGATCTGTTGACTAAACCTCTCCCTAGGGCAAAACATGATCAACACCAGGACGCAATGGGTGTTCGATTCATCACAATGTAACTAGATTATTGACTCTAGTGCAAGTGGGAGACTGTTGGAAATATGCCCTAGAGGCAATAATAAATGGTTATTATTATATTTCTTTGTTCATGATAATCGTCTATTGTTCATGCTATAATTGTATTGTCCGGAAATCGTAATACATGTGTGAATACATAGACTACAACGTGTCCCTAGTAAGCCTCTAGTTGACTAGCTCGTTGATCAACAGATAGTCATGGTTTCCTGACTATGGACATTGGATGTCATTGATAACGGGATCACATCATTAGGAGAATGATGTGATGGACAAGACCCAATCCTAAGCATAGCATAAAAGATCGTGTAGTTTCGTTTGCTAGAGCTTTTCCAATGTCAAGTATCTTTTCCATATGCCATGAGATCGTGCAACTCCCGGATACCGTAGGAGTGCTTTGGTGTGCCAAACGTCACAACGTAATTGGGTGACTATAAAGGTGCACTACGGGTATCTCCGAAAGTGTGTGTTGGGTTGGCACGGATCGAGACTGGGATTTGTCACTCCGTGTGACGGAGAGGTATCTCTGGGCCCACTCGGTAATGCATCATCATAATGAGCTCAATGTGACTAAGGCGTTAGTCACGGGATCATGCATTGCGGTACGAGTAAAGATACTTGCCGGTAACGAGATTGAACAAGGTATTGGGATACCGACGATCGAATCTCGGGCAAGTAACACACCGATTGACAAAGGGAATTGTATACCGGATTGATTGAATCCTCGACACCGTGGTTCATCCGATGAGATCATCGTGGAATATGTGGGAGCCAACATGGGTATCCAGATCCCGCTGTTGGTTATTGACCGGAGAGGCGTCTCGGTCATGTATGCATGTCTCCCGAACCCGTAGGGTCTACACACTTAAGGTTCGGTGACGCTAGGGTTGTAGAGATATATGTATGCGGAAACCCGAAAGTTGTTCGGAGTCCCGGATGAGATCCCGGACGTCATGAGAGGTTCCGGAATGGTCCGGAGGTGAAGAATTATATATAGGAAGTCCAGTTTCGGCCACCGGGAAAGTTTCGGGGGTTACCGGTATTGTACCGGGACCACCGGAAGGGTCCCGGGGGTCCACCGGGTGGGGCCACCTATCCCGGAGGGCCCCGTGGGCTGAAAGTGGAAGGGAACCTGCCCTTAGTGGGCTGGGGTGCCCCCCTTCGGCCTCCCCCCATGCGCCTAGGGTTGGGAACCCTAGGGGGGAGCTTCCCCCTTGCCTTGGGGGGCAAGGCACCCCTTCCCCCCTTTGGCCGCCGCCCCCCCTTGGAGATCCCATCTCCCTGGGCCGGCGCCCCCCCAGGGGGCCTATATAAAGGGGGGGAGGGAGGGCAGCAACCTACAGCCTTGGGCGCCTCCCTCCTCCCCTGCAACACCTCTCTCTCTCTCGCAGAAGCTCGGCGCAGCCCTGCCGGAGACCCGCTACATCCACCACCACGCCGTCGTGCTGCTGGATCTCCATCAACCTCTCCTCCCCCTTGCTGGATCAAGAAGGAGGAGACGTCGCTGCACCGTACGTGTGTTGAACGCGGAGGTGCCGTCCGTTCGGCACTCGGTCATCGGTGATTTGGATCACGGCGAGTACGACTCCGTCATCCACGTTCATTGGAACGCTTCCGCTCGCGATCTACAAGGGTATGTAGATGCACTCCTTTCCCCTCGTTGCTAGTAGACTCCATAGATGCATCTTGGTGAGCGTAGGAAAATTTTAAAATTATGCTACGATTCCCAACAATCAAAGTTTTTGGGTTTATACAAAGTTTGTTAGAAACTTGTATTTACAATAAAGTGAGTGGGAGCGCTACAACATTTCTGATAAGTATATGTGAATGACATATTGTTGATCCGAAATGATGTAAAATTTCTGGAAAGCATAAAGGGTTGTTTGAAAGGAGTTTTTCAAAGGAAGACCTGGATAAAGCTGCTTACATATTGGGCATCAAGATCTATAGAGATAGATCAAGATGCCCGATGATACTTTCAAAGAACGCACACCTTGACATGATTTTGAAAGAGTTCAAAATAGATCAGCAAAGAAGGAGTTCTTGGCTGTGTTACAAGGTGTGAGTGTTGAGTAAGACTCAAGACCTGACCACAGCAGAAGAGAGAGAAAGGACGAAGGTCGTCCCCTATGCTTTAGACGTAGGCTCTACAGTATGCTATGCTGTGTACTGCACATGAAGTGTGCCTTGCCATGAGTTGGTCAAGGGGTACAATAGTGATCCGGGAATGGATCACATGACAGCGGTCGAACTTATCCTTAGTATCTAGTGGACTAAGGAATTTTCTCGATTATGGAGGTGAAAAGGAGTTCGTCGTAAAGGGTTACGTCGATGCGAACTTTGACACTAATCTGGATGACTCCGAGTAGTAAACCGGATTCGTATAGTAGAGCAGTTATTTGAAATGGCTCCAAGTAGCGCGTGGTAGCATCCACAAAGATGACATAGATATTCGTAAAGCACACACGGATCTGAAAGGTTCAGACCCGTTGACTAATAACCTCTCTCACAAGCATAACATGATCAAACCAGAACTCATTGAGTGTTAATCACATAGTGATGTGAACTAGATTGTTGACTCTAGTAAACTCTTTGGATGTTGGTCACATGGTGATGTGACGTGTGAGTGTTAATCACATGGTGATGTGAACTAGATTATTGACTCTAGTGCAAGTGGGAGACTGTTGGAAATATGCCCTAGAGGCAATAATAAATTGGTTATTATTATATTTCCTTGTTCATGATAATCGTTTATTATCCATGCTAGAATTGTATTGATAGGAAACTCAGATACATGTGTGGATACATAGACAACACCATGTCCCTAGTAAGCCTCTAGTTGACTAGCTCGTTGATCAATAGATGGTTATGGTTTCCTGACCATGGACATTGGATGTCGTTGATAACGGGATCACATCATTAGGAGAATGATGTAATGGACAAGACCCAATCCTAAGCCTAGCACAAGATCGTGTAGTTCATTTGCTAAGAGCTTTTCTAATGTCAGGTATCATTTCATTAGACCGTGAGATTGTGCAACTCCCGGATACCGTAGGAATGCTTTGGGTGTACCAAACGTCACAACGTAACTGGGTGGCTATAAAGGTGCACTACAGGTATCTCCGAAAGTGTTTGTTGGGTTGGCACGAATCGAGACTGGGATTTGCCACTCCGTGTAAACGAAGAGGTATCTCTGGGCCCACTCGGTAGGACATCATCATAATGTGCACAATGTGACCAAGGAGTTGATCACGGGATGATGTGTTACGGAACGAGTAAAGAGACTTGCCGGTAACAAGATTGAACAAGGAATCGGGATACCGACGATCGAATCTCGGGCAAGTAACATACCGGTTGACAAAGGGAATTGAATACGGGATTGATTGAATCCCCGACATCGTGGTTCATCCGATGAGATCATCGTGGAACATGTGGGAGCCAGCATGGGTATCCAGATCCCGCTGTTGGTTATTGACCGGAGAACGTCTCGGTCATGTCTGCATGGTTCCCGAACCCGTAGGGTCTACACACTTAAGGTTCGATGACGCTAGGGTTATAGGGAATAGATATACGTGGTTACCGAATGTTGTTCGGAGTCCCGGATGAGATCCCGGACGTCACGAGGAGTTTCGGAATGGTCCGGAGGTAAAGATTTATATATGGGAAGTCCTGTTTTGGTCACCGGAAAAGTTTCGGGTGCTATCGGTAACGTACCGGGACCACCCGGAGGGTCCCAGGGGTCCACCAGGTGGGGCCACCGGCCCCAGAGGGCTGCGTGGGCCAAGTGTGGGAAGGGACCAGCCCCTAGGTGGGCTGGTGCGCCTCCCACAAGGGGCCCAGGGCGCAGGAAGGGGGGGAAGGGGGAAACCCTAGGCTCAGATGGGCCTAAGGCCCACCTAGTGGTGCGCCCCCCTCTCTCCCCCCTTGGCCGCCCCCCAAGTCCCATCTAGGGCTGGCCGCACCCCTTGGGGGGGGGAACCCTAGATGGGGGCGCAGCCCCTCCCCCTCCCCTATAAATAGTGGGGTTTTTGGGGCTGCCAGACACATGAGAACGTCTCTCTCTTAGCGCAGCCCTACCCCTCTCCCTCCTCCTCCTCTCCCGCGGTGCTTGGCGAAGCCCTGCAGGATTGCCAAGCTCCTCCATCACCACCACGCCGTCGTTCTGCTGCTGGACGGAGTCTTCCCCAACCTCTCCCTCTCTCCTTGCTGGATCAAGGCGTGGGAGACGTCACCGGGCTGCACGTGTGTTGAACGCGGAGGCGCCGTGGTTCGGCGCTTAGATCGGAATCAACCGCGATCTGAATCGCTACGAGTACGACTCCTTCATCCGCGTTCTTGCAACGCTTCCGCATCGCGATCTACAAGGGTATGTAGATGCACTCCCCTTCCCCTCGTTGCTAGATTACTCCATAGATTGATCTTGGTGATGCGTAGAAAATTTTGAATTTCTGCTACGTTCCCCAACATCTTCTTCCTCTAGTTGAGTACCGATGCTCACGTTGGATCCCTTGTGGACCACCAGATCCTTTGTTGGATTTTATCCGACAACGTCCTTCATATTCAATAAGCCTGTGAGCCTTTCCTCGGATACATAATGCCTTTGGTAAATTGTATCCTCTGCTTTGTCAACCATGCTATGCTTTCGAGCTGGTGATATTTACTATTGAAGCTTGTGGTATATATTTCCATGATACCCTGATGGGTTGAACCTATGCCTTCCTTAATATGTGTGAACTCGAAAGTTTTCACGAGTCATACTCTTCTGGTATTTTGCCAGATAAAATTTCAACACTACAACTTCTTCGAAAGTGAGAAGTGAATGAAAGGTTATGTATTGGATAAGTGGGAGTCGACCTTGAACGTTGTGTTCATGCCCATGGACACGATGTAGATCTTATCATTAAAGCTTCTCTTAAATTAATTATTCCTTTGGTATAAGTTCATCTTATATCTGGGATCTGGCCTTTTGCAATCGTGGTTCCGACCATGTTCTCCTTTAAATACCATTTCTCGTGCAAGTTTAAGCACTTATCTTTTGCAGAGCAATACCCCAGTCCAACCTCTACTTTGATTCGTCGTCGAGTATTACCCCCCTGGTATCTCGAGATTATCTTGGAACTGCATAACTTCTTATGAGTTCTTCATCAAGTACTACATTCTCACAGATTACAGTTTTTCACGGGCTTCGAGTTATTAAACACTCAAGGACATCGATAACTGAATCGAGTCCGCGTCGTGATTAAACAACTCTTAGTAATCTTCTTTACTTGCGAGTTTGTACTCGATCACGTCATTCCTAGCCTGATTGGCTATATCATTATCGTGCTAAATTTTAACTATGCTACCGGGTCCTTCTTCCTGGAGCACAAATTTCGACGGTGAGCTAATCTTACAATCGATCTTCCTCGTCATATCGTTTGTCCTTGAACAGCAAGCTTGATTTCGAGTTTGTGTCGTACCCATGGTTCCAATAACTTTTTGCTTCATCATTCCGTTGACTTGATGTCATCGCCGATCAGTTACATCTTCTCGGAACCTCTCGACAAATGTGTCGTGATCATCATCAACATTCTGAGGTCTTCCAAGATATCTATCGAATTCTTGATGAGAAATAGCATCCTTTGCCCTCGATGATTTGGGTTATCATCAAAAACATTATTGCATTCCCTCCAACACAAAACTTGTTCCTGTTTTGTGTTCTACCTTGAGTTCCTTGCTATCCAACTTATGTTATGTTCTACCGCGGAGTATTACCATCTTTGATGTCAAGAATGTTGTGAGGATTGCTCCACCTCTTAAGAATTCTTGCTATAATGATACTTCTCACCATCACCATTCTTTCTTGGTCCTCGTGTTGATTCCAACCGGGGTACCCACAAGTGAACGGTGTTGTTTGGATTCTGCACTTCTAACAACCCTATTGCTTTGAAGTTAATGATCGATAATTCATTCTTAGCCTATCGGTTGCTGAACCACTATTCTAACATTGATCATGCTACCTAACCCCATATTTCGGGTGCACCTTTCAACCAATGTTTAATTGTGTATGTTTTCCTCGAGCATACCTCATTATGTCATCTAATCTGACAAATGTTATCTCCTTATTCACATAGTTGTGGAAATCCACCCTTTTGGAAATCTCGAGGAATTGTCGCTGAGTCCATCAGCCACCTCCTCGTCCTCTCCTTGGTTAAATGTTGAACTCTTGTTTTGGAACTCGCTTCCATAGTTCATTTCCAAGAATCTTACATTATCATCTCGTCAATGTGTGTTACACCTTTTCTTCTCAGGCATCCTGAGTCTGAGGTATCCTAACACCGACCAGATCTGAATCCCGGTCAGATATGATGGTTGGAATATATTTCCAAGGGTAATAACAATGTTCTTTTATGACCCGGTAAGGTGATGTCATGCCCAGCACACCTGGCCGGAGGACCTACTGTTATAGTTTCCTTTTTATCAAGGTTATCCATTCTTCCATGAGGAAATTGAAAGACTTATTCTATGAGTTGTTCCTGATGGATCCTTTGTGTATCCCAAAGTCTGACCTTTGCTTGAATACCATGTCAATGCTATCTCGAAGCATGTCTGTGGTACTCCGATTTTCAACAGGAACATTTGAAGCCCAATGCTAAATGTTTCCTACTCAATTATCCAAACACTGTTGTATGGGTAATGTCATGAAATTTCTTTCCCCTTACCTAAATGGTTTTCTACTTCTATCATGTCATGGATATCATGCTCTGTTTGTCCTTGGGAAGGAAATACCCCTGAAATATGTGTTTTAACACATTTTCCTTTCCATTGTTCTGTTTAATCTGATAATCATATTTTCCTTTCCATTGTTTGGTTTAACCTTTCTTGTGATCTATATGATCTAAGCAGTAATATTCTCCTCCTTATGTAAACACCTCGTTGTAAAATTCTGTCAGCAAGACCCTGTTACTATTGTTGATGACATTCTGGTAGCCATCGATGGACGAGAACTTTGCCTATTGGCCTGCCTCGTTCAACGAGCAGGAAGATGGTTCTCTTTGTCCCTCGCCCTTGGTACCGACGTTGTTGCCGACATAACTGACAGGCTATCCGCTGACATGTGTTGCCTACATGGTCATACAAGACGTCACCGCCCTTCCTACTTTTAACCCACATGGTGGGCCCATAACCCACTGTTCCACATGATCGAAACCTGACTCTCCTATACACCCTGTTGTCGAAGTTATTCCTCGTGCTTGACTTCGTATGTGATTCACGGGCCACCTGCCTAGTGATCTATTCTGGTACCAGACGCAATACTTTCCCATTGCTCTGAACCCCTGTCACATTTCGTATCAGGCAACGAACGATTGTCTATGCGCTTGAAACTTCTATTTTGCACCTTCTTACTTGCTCTCGATAATGTCTTAAGTTTCAATTCGAGGGTTACTTCCCGCCACCTTCCCTGATGTTATCTACTAGATAAGCAAACATTGTACCGGTCCGTTCTTCCGTAATACCCCCTTATCCTTTCGTAAGTACGATGGAGTTCTTGAAGAAAGGACGACAATTTCATCATGATGCATTGATGCATAGGAATGAAGACATCAATGCTATGGATCGACCTCTTCGAGAAGAGCAACCTAGGCCGAGAAGACTCGTTAGAATTTCGTAACCAAATCTTTTCCCCATTAGTCCCCCTCTTGAATCTCAGGACGAGATTTCTTGTAGTGGAGGAGAATTGTGACGCCCGGATAATTAAGCTACAGTGATCCCACGCTAATGGTGCCACGTCACCACGGTTACTGCTGCTAATCTATCGTTAGATCAAAACTGGTCCAAAATTCAAATTCAAAGTTTGGTAAATAATAAAAGTTTTCAAACATTAAAATAAAAATGTTCGGTTTATACTAAATATTACATAGATAAATATGGTGTAGTAAACATATTTTTATAAAATGCCTAAATAATTTAAAATGATTTAAAACAGAAAAGTAAATAAATAAAAGAAAAGAAAATACAAAAGAGAAAAAACTAAACTAACAAAAAAAACAAAGAGGAAGCACCCCCCCACTGGGCTCCGGCCCAGCTGGCCTGCCCAACTGGGCCAAGGTCCACCCCCACTCCATAACCCCCCTCCTCCCGTACCCCGAACCCCACCGACACTTCCCCCTCTCCAAAATATCTCCCCCCTCTCCCCCGATTGGATCGGGATCGAGGGAGGAGACCGCCGCCGCCGCCCGGATCGTCCATCGCCGCCAGGACCCCCTCGCCGGCCTGCTTCCGCTCCACCCCGTCCTCCTCCCCAAGTCGCTCCCCGCGCACCGTTGCCCCGTGCCCTACATCCCCCCGTGAGCTTCCCCTCCTCTCTTCCTCGCGCCCGCGCGCGCGCTCACCACCAACCGCTCGCCCGCGCTGCGCCTAGCTGCTGCAGCCTCGCGCCGCCGTCGCCCTACCGCGTCGCACCGCGCGCCCCCCGCAGCTTGCCCCGCGCAGCCCGCCACTCCTCGGGCCACGCGCCCGCGCGCACGCGCTGCCGACCGCGCGCCCTGCTCCCGCGACCGTCCCCGGCCACACCCTCTACTGCTCCCGACCGAACACCCCTGGCGCCGCTCCACTGCAGGCGCGCGCCCGCCGCCCCACGTCTCCGTCCTGCCGGCCTCGACCATGCCCTCGCCGGAGCCCGGTTCGGCCACCGCACCCCTGCCCCTTCCCTGTGCGCGTTCGTGCACAAGAGGGAGGTGGCCTGAGCCATTTACAGGTGGGGCCCTCTCCCTGTAAATCAGATAAAAGGAAAAGAGTAGAGGAAAACAAAAATGGAAAATAAAAGGAAATAGTAAAGTGAATTAATTAATTAGTAATATAATTAGTTTAATTAATTAACCTTGCTTCATTTGACCTAATTAACTAGCTTAGGTGTTTAAGCCTATTTTAATTAAATTGTGACAATGACATGTGGGTTTCACACGCCCTATTCACACCATTGACCAGTCAACCGTTGACTTGGTCAACTGGGTCCCCTGGCCCCACAGGTCATAGGCTGTGGCCGGCTTCTGCTGTGTACACATAGCTTTTTACTACTTAAATTGAATTAAAACAATTTAGAAAATGGATTAAAACTTTAGAAATTAATATAAAATAATCCGTAACTCGGATGAAAATACTTTGTACATGAAAGTTGCTCAGAACGACGAGACGAATCCGCATACGCAGCCCGTTCATCCGCCACACACCCCTAGCATATCGAACACGCAACTTTCTCCCTCCGGTACATCTGTCCGAAAACGCGAAACACCGGGGATCTTTCCTGGATGTTTCCCCCCTTCGCCGGTATCACCTCTTACCGCGTTAGGGCACACCTAACACCGTTGTTTGCTTCGTCATGCATCATTATGCATCTGTTTGCATTGTATTCATTGTTTCTTCCCCCTCTTCTCTCCGGTAGACTACGAGACCGACGCCGCTGCTGGTGCCCCGATCGACTACTATGTTGAGGACCCCTCCTTCTTGCCAGAGCAACTAGGCAAGCCCCCCTTGATCACCAGATATCGCCTGTTCCTTCTCTATACTCCTTGCATTAGAGTAGCGTAGCATGTTACTGCTTTCGGTTAATCCTATTCTGCCGCATAGCATGTCATTTTTGCTACAGTTGTTACCCTTACATGCAATCCTTAATGCTTAGTATAGGATGCTAGTTTTCCATCAGTGGGCCTACATTCTTGTCCGTCTGCCATGC
Organism: Triticum aestivum; assembly: GCF_018294505.1. NCBI lineage: Eukaryota > Viridiplantae > Streptophyta > Magnoliopsida > Poales > Poaceae > Triticum > Triticum aestivum. Next base: position 305,170,469 of record NC_057811.1, on the reverse strand, counting down.
TATACTATCGGGCCGTGATCACTAGGGAGGTGATCACGGGTATATACTATATACTTTATATACATGACACATGTGGTGACTAAAGTCGGGTCAGCTCGTTGAGTACCCGCAAGTGATTCTGATGAGGGGGCTGAAAGGACAGGTGGCTCCATCCCGGTAGAGGTGGGCCTGGGTTCCTGACGGCCCCCGACTGTTACTTTGTGGCGGAGCGACAAGGCAGGCTGAGACCACCTAGGAGAGAGGTGGGCCTGGCCCTGGTCGGCGTCCGCGGATACTTAAAAATAACACGCTTAACGAGTTCTTGGTATTTGATCTGAGTCTGGCCATTTGGTCTATACGCACTAACCAACTACGTGGGAAAGTTATGGGCACTCGACGTCGTGGTATCAGCCGAAGCCTTCGTGACGTCAGCGACTGAGCGGCGCGCGCCGCATTGGACCGTAAACTCGCGCTTGTATTAAGGGGCCTAGGTCTGCTTCCGGCCGCGTACGCAACGTGCGGGTGTGCAATGGGCGATGGGCCCAGACCCCTGCGTCATAGGATTTAGACCGGCGTGCTGACCTCTCTGTTGTGCCTAGATAGGGCTGCGACGTGTTGATCTTCCGAGGCCGGGCATGACCCAGGAAAGTGTGTCCGGCCAAATGGGATCGAGCGTGTTGGGTTATGTGGTGCACCCCTGCAGGGAAGGTTATCTATTCGAATAGTCGTGTCCCTCGGTAAAAGGACGACCCGGAGTTGTACCTTGACCTTATGTCAACTAGAACCGGATACTTAATAAAACACACCCTTCCAAGTGCCAGATACAACCCGGTGATCGCTCTCTCACAGGTCGACGAGGAGAGGATCGTCGGGTAGGTTTATGCTATGCGATGCTACTTGGTGAACTTACCATCTACTCTCTTCTACATGCTGCAAGATGGAGGCTGCCAGAAGCGTAGTCTTCGACAGGACTAGCTATCCCCCTCTTATTCTGGCATTCTGTAGTTTAGTCCACCGATATTGCCCCTTTACACAGATACACATGCATATGTAGTGTAGATCCTTGCTTGCGAGTACTTTGGATGAGTACTAACGGTTGCTTTTCTCCCTCTTTTCCCCCTTTCCTTTCTTCTCGGTTGTCGCAACTAGATGCTGGAGCCCAGGAGCCAGACGCCACCGTCGACGACGACTCCTACTACACCGGAGTTGCCTACTACTACGTGCAGGCTGCTGACGACGACCAGGAGTAGTTTAGGAGGATCCCAGGCAGGAGGCCTGCGCCTCTTTCGATCTGTATCCCAGTTTGTGCTAGCCTTCTTAAGGCAAACTTGTTTAACTTATGTCTGTACTCAGATATTGTTGCTTCCGCTGACTCGTCTATGATCGAGCACTTGTATTCGAGCCCTCGAGGCCCTTGGCTTGTATTATGATGCTTGTATGACTTATTTATGTTTTTAGAGTTGTGTTGTGATATTTTCCCGTGAGTCCCTGATCTTGATCGTACACGTTTGCGTGCATGATTAGTGTACGACTGAATCGGGGGCGTCACAGCCGTCAAGCAGATTCTCCGCTATGTTTGTGGCACTATGGATCTTGGCATCACGCTTCACGTCTCCGCCGACACCGCCCTCACCGCCTACTCCGATGCAGACTGGGCGGGCTGCCCTGACACTCGTCGCTCCACCTCGGGCTATTGTGTCTACATTGGACCCTCACTTATCTCGTGGTCGTCCAAGCGGCAGCCTACGGTCTCTCGTTCCAGTGCTGAGGCTGAGTATCGTGCGGTGGCCAACGCCGTCGCCGAGTGTTCGTGGCTTCGCCAGCTGCTTCAGGAGCTCTTTTGCCCTGTTGACCGTGCCATGGTGGTCTACTGCGACAACGTCTCGGCGGTCTACCTCTCCGCTAACCCGGTGCATCATCGACGGACCAAGCATATTGAGTTGGATATTCATTTTGTTCGGGAACAGGTAGCCCTTGGCCATATTCGTGTTTTACACGTCCCTACTTCTCAACAATTTGCAGATATCATGGCCAAGGGCTTGCCTACGGCGTCATTTGAGGAGTTCCGGTCCAGTCTTTACGTCAGCCACGGTGCCGCTTCGACTGCGGGGGGTGTTGAGTATATGTGTTACATATTGTGTATTGGGTCCGCCTCCTAGTTCTTTGTATAGTTGAGGTTCGTGGCCCACCTTGTACATCATATATATCTTTCCCTACTAATAAAGCAGCGATCGGCTGTGGTCGTCCGTCGTTAGGCTTTTTGCAAAAAAGTCCCCCCATTTCTGAGAAATCAACCCGCAGTCCGTTTTTAAGTGATTATCAGAGAAAACGTTTCGTTCTTGCAAAAGAGTACCTGTAGTTTGTGCGATTCAACCCACCGTCCGATCAGATTTGCAAAGAAGAAAAAACAGACACGACCACACACACGGGCTCGCCTCCTCTCCCTCTCGCCCACGAAGTCCTCGCCGCCGCCACCACCCATGCCGGCCACTTCCGGCGAGCTCCGGCGACGCACAGCACGCTCCCGAGCTCCCCACGGTCCGCGCCTCCCTCCCCTCTGGACAGATTCTCCGCTTCCGGCCTCTACCGCCCGCTCGCAACCCCACCCCCGTGGCTAGGGTTTCGGCCAAGGCTTCGCCGGCGCATCTCCGGCGGCCCCAGGTTCGTCCCTCCTTCTTTCTTGCCCGGGATCTGCCACCTCTACACCTCACCTTCTCTTCCTATCCTCTGCTGCAGATGCAGATGTAGCACCCCATGGGAGTTCCCCATCCACCACGGTGGCAGATTCTTCATGGAGATGTGATGCAAAAGAAGCACAATGTTCAGTGATGATTAGGTTTGTTTTTTCCTAGCTGAGAATTTGAGGTTGTGTGTATACACTGTCAACAATATTTTCAGAAACAAAATAATCGTGTACATCCTTGTATGGGGAAAGGTGGGCTGTATAAGCGTGGACATTAATCTTCACTTTTTGTGCTATATAAGCATGGACATTAGGTAGTCAATTTAGCCAGATATAGAATTCGTTACAATATTACATTTACAAAAGGAATATAGAAGGTCACATATCATTTTAGTTGTAATTATTCAAATGGCTGACACAAGGTTCAGTAGGAATAACATTATGATGTTCCAAATATGCAGCGACATGACTAAAGCTCAAATTTCTAAAGTGGTTGTCGTGCTTGCCGTAACAGCGTTGATGTTTTCACATTTCCTCGATTTATTGGTAAGTTTGGATGTTGTAGACTGATCCGCTTTGGCAAGTCATGTTTGCCTGCAGGGTGATGATGTTTATGCATCTAGGGAACCATGGAGATTTTAACATGTGATATTTCCTCAAGCAAACTAAGTTCTTTTGCAATTTGCTGCTCAAGTTGTGGCTCTCCTGCAGGTATGTCGTTGTGGTCCTTTCCACTATATTTATTTGACGTATATGTTTCCAGACAATACTTAGGTTTTGTACTACATGGTAAATGAAATGAAATTCCTAATATGCTAGAACGTACAATGGTAATTGTTAGTTTCATTAATATTTCTTGGCAAACCATTGTTCTTTCTTGGTCTGCTGAAAATAATTGTCATCAGTTTTAGTTTACATTGTCTATAGAGAAAGTGATGTTTTTTAAGAGATAGATGAATGATTTCAAAACATGGATTAAGCCCTGTGCCAAGTTGTGTTCCCAACTTTTAATCTCACTGCCTTCTTACTTCAGGGCAAATCTTCCCAACAAGAAGCATAACAGAGGCCTCTCTTTCAATGTCTGAAGATTGGTTATCTAATAACTGGCCATCAGAGGGAGAAATTCAGCTCCATAACCTCCATGTAAATACCATCATCTATTTTCCCTCTTGCCCACTTCTGTTACGTATTTACATTTTTGTGTTGGCATGTTCTAAAGAAGCTGCACCTTTTTTCCCCTTGTGAGTAAATTGCCAGAAATCTAAACTCATGGGCAAATGAACTGTTTGATTCAGTGATTTGCCAGATCAACAACAGAATATTACTAAGTAGCTCATGTCATTAACTTTTTAATAATGATGCACGTGAGATATACTCCAAGGTATGCAGACAGGTATTTTTGGTAGAATATGTAGTGGTAAATCAACTCTCATGCATGCCCTTTTCTGTATCATGTGTCCTACTATCGGTTAGATAATAGTAGACATTGTCGACATTGGCACCATTGGGTTGTACGATCTGATTTCTAGATTGGCCATCATCAATGTTCGATTGAACTGTGAGAAACAACCTTGACCCTCTAGGAGAGTACACTGACAATCAAATCTAGGAGGTAGTCTTGATATTCACATGCTCATTGCTTGTCATTTCTCAAATTACTAAACAATCACTTAAAAAATCTGTTTGTCTTGGCTCGAAGTATGAATCTGTTGCTCGTAATTGTTTTTTAGTTCGATATGTCTTCACATTCGTACAATTCTATGAACCTACGTGTTCCCATTGATACTTTGTAAATCTTGTACTGGCTACTACGGCTTTGTGCATTTCTCAAATACAGAGGCCCTCCAATCTTCTTAACTTATCTAATAATGACTGAAAATTGTTATTCTACATTTCAAGCATCGGGTCACTATCAGTTAGGAGTTGAAGTTCGGAGAAAGGGGCTAAAACATGATTCTCCAGCTCTGCTTTACTCGTACCATAGAGTTCATATTCTGGTAGTTTTGGTGCTTCTGAAATTGCTGATAAATTCCAAATTGCCCTTGAAGTGGTAGAGAGTGGAGAGAACTGGTGTGTGGGCCAGTGTCAGCCCGTCTGTCTCAGTTGGGTGATTCTGAGACGGACCAAGATACTGGTTCTGCCACTGCTTCGGTGGACTTGCAACCTCTTGCAACAGATAACCTGATACCGGACACACCACAACAGCATTACTCAGGGGTGATTGGCATGACGATCGTGCATCGAATCACCTTGGTCCTTCAGAGCGAAATACTCTAGCTTCCTGACTATGGTGGTACAGTCTGGGGAACGATTTTCTGTACAAGAGGAGATCAAAAAAAGGCATTGCTTATTGTACATTAGATTCTACAGGCAGGGGACCTTCAGCTTTGTAGTACTCCTGCTGTTTCATGAAGCTTCAGATTATATTACTACATTTTCCCTTGATTGTAAGAAAATCAAGCATACACTAATAAAATTAAGCATATAATACATAGTAATTTAATCTGAAGCTTCATCAAACACTGGCAACAATACGTAGTCTCTCCAAGGCCTATATAGGTATGTTTATCTTGCTGTTTCAGGTTAGAATAATGATTTTAAGCCATGTAGATAACCTTCAACTAGCAATGCCAATCATATAACCCTTGAGCATGTGACAGAGTTTTCACCCTCACCATGTCCAGTGACGTTGCTAGCAGGAGTAAGATGTTTGGGTTGGCGGAGTCGGCGGCCGGTAGTAAAGCAAGGGTGTTGTGTTACAAATTTTTCATCAAGAAATTCGCATAGGAATATATTTTTTCCTTCAATAATGACCCTTTATATTTTTAGTACTTTCAATATTGTTTCGCTCAAATAAAAGTATGTTTTGGTACTTACAAAATTGTATCCTTGTGAAGAAGTAGTTGCTTTTTTACTTACATTGAGAGAAGGTTCATCTTCAGTGTATATAAATTCCATGTCCTTTGCAATATTTGGCTGCCTTGAATGATGCACATGCTGACCTTCTATCTTTGTATGTTGGGTGGAGTCAAGCCCCTACATGCAGTAGAAGAATCAATTTAAGGGTTGTGGTTCAGAGTTTTTCCATGTATGTTGGTGAAGTCATGCAAGTGAAGCACCTCATTGTCCCCTATATTTTTTTTGACTTGTTTGTCTATGTATGTTGGGTGAAGTCATGCAAGTGAAGTGATATATTTTCCGATTTGTTTGTCTATGTATGTTGAGTGAAGTCAGTGAAGAAGTTCATTTTGTTCGTCCTTTAGAAATTTATTTTGTTTTGTTTCTGATTAACAGGTAATACTGTCCAGTTTAGAGTGCCTCCTAAAAGTTTGTGTTTACTTTACCGTTTCTTCATGATGAATTTACAATACACGACGATCGAATAACTGCCCTGTAGCTACTAGAATTTTTTGAATTGCTATGATAGATTTTACTGTACTGTAGTACTCAAAGAAGTCTACTTGTTTTTGTTTTCGTAGTAAATTATAGTTAATTGATGACTAACCTAATGATGGATTTAGTGTCCTGTAGCTTCTATAATTTACAGCACTATAATTTTTTTGATTGTTTGAATTTACAGTGACCTCCTGCTTGAATTTACACTACCCTGTTCGAAGATTTACAATCCTATAACTTCTGTAATTTACAGCAGTACCATAAAGGTTGTGATTGTTGTATTTTACAGTGACCTGGTATAGATTTTACAGTATACAGTTACCTTAATTTACAGTGCTACATTTTTCTGAACTATTGGTGTTCTAGACATGTTTTGATGATGCTCTTAGGTGTTGATCTTCTTGTACTGGAAGAACTATTTGGAGGAGATTGCGAGAGTACTGACCTGCAGTTTGTCTTCATGGTGTGACTGTAGTTTCCTGATTGTGTAGCTATTCTGTCCCCTTCTTCCTCCATCCTCTTTCTCGTTCTTATCTGATCATAAAGCACACATTGTTACTGGTTGTTTCTCCTTATTTTTACGGAAGTTCCAGTATCTTTGTTGTGATCTGGTTGTTACTGACTGGAATTTTAGTAAAACGAACACTGTAAAATTCATCAAAGCTCGATACACTTTTAAAGTTACTGTTTACCATAGTGAGTTGACTGTAAATTTCAGTCGAGAAAACTGTATTTGAAGCTTCATGACGATGAAATATTTAGTATGTGATTAGTTCATAATGTGTTGATCATTGTACAGCAGGTTGATGATGATTTTATGGCAGCCGAATGATGAATTATAGTATGTTTGTGTTCAGGAGTTTCCTCTACAAGTATCTGATTAAAGGCCAATTAAATTTCAGTCGATTGTAATAGACACTCCTTTTTTTAATACCAAAGTGTTATCTTTTTTTTTAGAATCACCAAAGTGTTATCTGCGTACGTGAAATGTCCATGTCAAGAGCTTTCTTTGGGCCAAGCCCAAATAATGAAAAATACAAGAATAACGACTCCCCACCAAAGAACAAACTTATATATCAAAAAAACTCAACATAGTAAAAATAGTTTTATATATTCACACTTTAAAAACTGGTCAAAATTCCCAAAAGTTGTTCCATTTAAAAAGTGCATTTAAAAATGTTCAAAAAAAACAGTCACTATTTTTTAATAAAGCATTTATTTTTATTAAACAAAATCATGTTTTCTGAAATGAAAAAAAGAAAACTGAATCAAACACTATTCCATGAAGTCTTCAATTAGGCGAAGAATGCCACGGTGGCTTCTTTTTTTTTTTTAAAAGAAGGATGACCCCGGCCTCTGCATCTAGGCGATGCATACGGTCACTTTATTAATTATTCTCATAAGACCTTACAAAGTCATACAACAATAAGACTAAAGCCGCCGTCTAAGCAACAAACTGTCGCTACACCTATTCCGTTGATGAAGGGGCGCAGATAGCCTGGGCCTAATACCAAACAGACATCGCAGCCAAGCCAAACATCTAAGACCTGAGACCCCAACCTAGCCACTTGTCGGGTCTGGGGCAAACACTAGTCCGGCGTGCTCTCAGAGTCCGCCGCCGCCAACTGCCACCGCTCCCTCTTCAGAACTGTACTGATGCATCAATCTTGCTCGGTCCAGCTAACGTCGACGCCACCACGGCGCCCAACGGCACTTCCTCCCTGCGCGCAAACAGCTGTACACGTCGCGGTCGCCACTGATACACCTCAGCGCCATGCTGCCACGTACCACCAGCCGACACAGCTTGAAGCCCTTGGAGGATCTGTCTGCGTAGCACCTGCCGACCAGGCATGACCAAGCGTAGCACCTGTCGGTCAAGCATGACTTGACATCTCCACCGAAGCTCCGTACAAGACGAAGCCGCTCCACCTCCTGCCTCTGACTTCCAGCGTTGCTCCACAAAACGACGCTCCCAAGAGAGAAACGACACCGCAGTGTCGCCATCGTCCGGTCTGGAACACCAGATCCTAGGGTTTTCCCCGGAGCAATATGAGTGGGTCGACGGTAGTCACTAACGATGCCTTCATCAAGGTAACGACGTGGAACGCCGCCATCGCCCGCCGTCGGCTCGGTTTTCACCGGCAACTACGTCTCCCCGACTCGCAGCTGGTGCCAGATGACGGATCCCGAGATCCGAACACCCAGCCTCAGGCCGATCACCTCTGACGGAAGAGATGACCACCACCGTCGGCTGCACCGGTCAGAACAGATCTGATCGGAGGTGCCGCCGACGAGACCACCATGCCCTCCACGCCGCCGTCGCCGATCTGAAGGCAGCATGCACGCCACCGCAGCCAAGCCGGCCGCCGTCGATCGCAGCCGCCGCTGCCGCCCGAAGGGCCATCCGCAACGCCCGTAGCCCTGGCCTCCGCCGCGCCAAGCCGTCGCCGTCCGAGGACAGGCCGGCCTCCCGCCGCCTGCCGCCATCCGCCGCGCCGCAGATCCCAGATCGGTCGCGCCACGACACGCCTTGGGGTCCGCCCCGCCCCGGAGACGTGCGAGAGAGGAGATTCCCCGCCACCGCCGTCGGCCCCCGGGCTTAGCCCGGCAGCGGCGGAGGGAGGGGGGGAGGTGGTTTGTGGCGGCGGCTAGGTTTCTGGCCGCCCGAGTCGCCCTATGGGGAGGACCTCAATGTAACATTAGTACCGACGTTTATTAGAACTGAATATAAGAAATGATGCGTATATGACAAAGAAATTCAAAACTTCGTGGAGTCCAAGGTTTACTGGGTGCCTCGTTTAAGAACAAAGTTGCCCATGTTTTAGTTGTAATAAGAATAAGCTTTGTAAAACATGGTTTTATGTCTTGCCAGCGTGTGTTATCACGCTCAGAATCAATGGAGACTGGTTAATAAATCACAGCGATTCCAACTCAAGAAAAAAGGAAATTGTACCTAACGACATATGGAGCAGGTTTTGTAAGATTCCACGCCCATTCAATGCACGGGCATTTATACTAGTACGTGCCTATGCATAAGAGCAATACATCATACAATGATAATCTCATACAACAACAGCGGCTGCAGTTTGGGGCGCTGTGAGACGGCCGTTGCTTTAAGATTCGTATCGCCAGGTGTCACATACGGGGGAGGGTCTCACGCTCGGTTGTGTACGACCCGGTCGTATAGAATTTTTTTCCGCCCCCGCCCTCCTCTCCGAGTAAAGTAGCCCCCGCTGCTCCTATTCTCCTTCCATTCCCCTTTGCTTTTCCCCCTCGCTCCTCCCCTCCCTCCCTCCCCAAAACCCCCTAAACCCTACCTCGCCGGGATCGGCCGATCAGCGCCGCGTCCCTCGCCGGGTGAGCTCTCCTCCGCCTCTCTCCAGACGCTCCTTCGGTTTATCCTCTTCTGATCTTTTTTGCCCGGTCGGTCGGTCGACGCATTGGTCGATTTCCTAAGGATTTCGCGTCCCTCACATCGGTGATTTGGTGGAACGAGTCGACAGCCAGTGGTCACGTGCGTTGCTGCGATTTTAGTTTTCGGTCTAATTTTGTCTCTGGCGAGTGGCGAGTAGTGGATGTTTCAGGGTAGGTGGCAACCGGAAGGACCGATTTCGCGGTCCTGTTCGAAACTTCAGAAATTATAATTGTTTTGTCCTCGCCCGTTCCTTATAGTATCTTCGTCGATCGTTTGCAAATCGTCCGCCCCTACTATCTGTCTCTTTTACTTGGGAGGATGGATGAATCGGTACGGACTGAACCTGACGCGATTCACACTTTTCGCGGGGTTTCGATTTTCGATGGTCGTGTGGAATTTGTAACTTATATAATCTCGAACTGCTCCTGAGGTCAAACTTGTCGAATTAAATTGTCACTGCCATATGTTGTTGAGCTTTTTTGTGTCGATATCTGGATAGGCAAAATGGTTGAACCGAGGAGATGCTCTGCTATTGATTATAATAATCTATCTGTGATTTTTTCTTCCCTCTATAACTCTTATTTTGGAAATTAAAAGATGGAGTTATATTCCTTAATGCAAGTGTCCAAAGCAGGTTTACTACTAATTAATGATTGCTTCAGATTTTTGTTCTTGAACTGTTACAACCTACAAGTGCTTGTCGTAGTTAAGACTTAAAGTGAGCAATTTGTAAATCTGAGGTGAAGAACATAGTTGATTCTCATGGAATCTTCTTACCGGCAACAGTGAAATTACTACTCATAGTATTTATGCATTTTTGGATTGTCAGCTCTGAATCTTGTGATCAATTGGGAGATACACAACTGTTGACTTACTTGTTGTGCTGGCTATGGATTGTCAGCTCTGAATCTTGTGATCAGTTGGGAAATACACAACCACGGACTTATTTGTTCTGCTGGCTGTTGATTGGACTATTGCTGAGCTTTCTTGTTAGTTGGATCAGAGTTGATTCTCTTACAGCTTTTGCATGCTCACTTTGATTCTCCATATTAGCTGCTACTCATATAAGTTTCTAAGTATTACTCACTGTACTTATGTGTTCTACCGTTATGTTAGAGGAAATCCTAGAGATTTACGGTCCTTTCATTATACCAGAAAACTACACTTAGTGCCCTTTGAAAAGAATTGACTAGTGCGTGTGGTATATTGGTACTGCAATTGTTCAGCATTATTCTCACCGCTGTTTTTTTGTTGTTGTAATGTGCTGTTACTATCCCCTTGTCAATCTTTATTTTTCTTATGGTTTCTGAATTTGATCACTTCAGGTTGTACTTAGAACGGCATGATCTTTGCCTTCCCATTGAGAGGGTGAGAAGCAACCAAGTATGGCTTCAAGGGCGATCATTAGGAGAAGGAAGCGTCTTTTGGATAATGTTAACGCACCTATCCTGTCATCCTCCTTCTCTACCTTCCAGCATGGGGCATTTGGTTTCAACGCTCAGCCAAGAATAGCGCCGCAATTTCTCGAGCAAAGCTTAGGGGACTCAAAATCTGACAAGGAGAAAGAGCAGTATAATGTGAATTTGACAAAGGGTGGTCTGCTAGGTCTTGGTAATGGGTTTCCGCAGCGACCAGCTCATGTGATTTCTCTTCATGGTTATGGAATTGGAAGAAGTAATGAATTTGCATTGCCTTTTGGAGCTAGAGGTTTGTTGCAGTCAGTCCGCAGAGCATCAACCGCAACTGCTGGGCAACCTGAGTTGGATATCGAAGAAGAACAGAGTGAGGATCAGAAGCAGAATAAAAAGAAAAAGGAGGCATCCCCAGAAGAATGTGACCAGGCTGTGGAAGGCCTAAGCACAGCAAAAGCTAAAGCCAAAGCCAAGCAGGTGCAAGAATCTCTAAAGGCTAGCCGATCAATCGTACAAAAATTCTGGGCAAGGCTTCTGGGTATTGGCCCTGCTCTCCGAGCTATTGCTTCAATGAGTAGGTCTGTATCGTCTTCCTTGAACTCAAACTTATGACTTTTGATACAAGATATTGTTTTCTGCCCCATTTTTCCGGTGTTCTAAACATATGCAACCTATCTCTGTGTAGAGTTGACTGGGCTGTAAAGCTGAAGCATGGGAAGGATGAATTTATTTCTAGACTGCAGCATTACTGGTTAGGAACAAAGCTACTTTGGGCAGATGTTAGGATTTCATCAAGATTGCTGGTGAAGCTTGCTGGTGGAAAGAGCCTGTCAAGGAGAGAGAGGCAACAACTCACCCGTACAACAGCTGATATCTTCAGGCTGGTACCTGTTGCTGTGTTTATCGTTGTTCCGTTCATGGAATTCTTATTGCCGGTGTTTCTCAAGTTGTTTCCAAACATGCTGCCATCCACTTTTCAAGACAAGATGAAAGAAGAGGTTTGTGATGCAACAACAATAATTACTAAGTGCACTAGTATGATTATACTGTTTAGCTATTACATTTCTAAGCATTCTATTATGCCACCATGTATGTCACAACTTATGATGCATGGGTTACCTGCCCTGTGTTAAGCAGATGTGCATGTGCAGCATATCATCATTCTAGTTCCATGGTTTGTTGACCCTGCTGTTCATGATATGACAGATTTCTGTGTATCAATGTTTGAATTGATCTCGTAGTTACATTTCTATATGAACCACAAACATTGTTACTTTGCAAATTGGTTGGCTCAAGAACGTAGTTCATGTTCCGATGCAGGAAGCGTTGAAAAGGAAACTGAAAGCAAGGATGGAGTATGCAAAGTTTCTGCAAGAACCTGCAAAAGAAATGGCAAAGGAAGTCAAAGCATCATATAGTGGAGAAACTAAACAGACCGCTGGAGATCTGGACGAATTTTTAAACAAGGTATCAGTTATATATAACATCCTTGTGTGAATAGTTTTATAATGTATACTATGAATTTCCTTGTACGATATTCTCTTGGATAATTTACTTTAAACTGCAATATGGGCAGGATGTCACCAATGTTGGAGATGAAGGTGGTTTTGCTCCTAACATTCAGGTATATCCCTGTTCTCAGAGCTTTGATTTCCTTGCTTTGTTATGTCTTGGTGTTTTAACGGCAGCTGTTGAAAGTCCACGTATCTGGGTTGTGATCTGAGTTCCTTTTGTTTTCTGACATTGTAGGAGAACAAGGATGGCCTTGAGCTCTTGAAGACTGCAATTGAAAAGGCTGGATACACCGGCAAGGTTGTCATTGGAATGGATGTTGCTGCTTCAGAGTTCTACAATGACAAGGACAAAACCTATGACCTCAACTTCAAGGAAGAGGTAGTCCCACCGTTAATTTTAGTATGAATAAATTTTCATCTTTTCAGGAGCATTGTTAACATTGGCTCCCCTTGCTGAACAGTGATGTTTCTCTGAAGATATCTGGAGATAGCCTGAAGAATGTATACAAGTCATTTGTGAGTGAGTACCCCATTGGCTTGATTAAGGATCCAGTTGAACAAGATGACTGGATGCACTATGCTAAGATGACTGAGGAATGTGGGGAGAGTCTTGATTATGACCATCTAGTCAATAAGCAAATGGTGAGTGATTGTGTTCTTTTGTGTAGGTGGACACTTCCATTTTGTTGGATCACTGTAACTAATCTATTGTGCCATTCATTATCAGGATCATGTGCTCAAAGCATCCAGCCAAGATAAACCGGGAATGACACTAAACAGAATTAAAGTGTTCCAAAATGGCCGAACTTTCTCTTCGATTGGACTGGAACCGGAACAGGAAGTTTCGGTTGTTAAACAATTGATGTAAGTTACAAACAAATCAATAGTTCTCTCTCTCTGCCCAAGCTCTATGTTTTAAACATTATTTGCTACTTTGTCCTGGTGTGCTACTGTTTCAAGGATCTGATTGTTGCATGCTTTATTACTAAAGAGCTCCTTACTGTAAAGAAGCTCGTGAAACCCTTACCAAACTGGAGCTGCCACACTTATATTTGTATGCTCGGAACTCTGCATTGCACCGCTAAAAGTTCTGCCATCACAGGATGACAGCAGTCCAGATTACTTGCATAAATGACTCTAGTATCACTAGTCGAGCAACTAAAATTTTCACACTTTCTGCCTACAGGTGTATGCACCCTTAGATATTTGAAGCATCTCATAAACACTGCAAGTAACAAAAATGAATTTGCTGCAGCTGTTTGCATGGTAGTTCAAAGCAATAAGAGTTAGCTGAAACCATCCTCTGTTGCCCCCCTTAGTTTAGAAGTCGATGTGATCGCCGTCGGCACGCTACCTCTACATCTACCTTCAAGATTAGTTTTAGACCTGAATAATTGTTATTGGGTGCCAGCGTTAAGCATGAACATTATATCTGGATCTTGTTTGATGCAAGACGGCTATTCATTTAAATTAGAGAATAATGGTTGTTCTATTTATATGAGTAATATCTTTTATGGTCATGCACCCTTGATGAGTGGTCTATTTTTACTAAATATTGATAGTACTGATACACATATTCATAGTATTGAAGCCAAAAGATATAAGTTTAATAATGATAGTGCAACTTATTTGTGGCACTGCCGTTTAGGTCATATTGATGTAAAGCGCATGAAGAAACTTCATGCTGATGGGCTTTTGGAATCACTTGATTATGAATCACTTGATGCTTGTGAACCATGCCTCATGGGCAAGGTGACCAAGACTCCGTTCTCCGGAACAATGGAGCGAGCAACAGACTTGTTGTATTTTCTGACCTTCACAGATGATTTGAGCAGATATGGGTATATCTACTTGATGAAACATAAGTCTGAAACATTTGAAAAGTTCAAAGAATTTCAGAGTGAAGTGGAAAATCATCGTAACAAGAAAATAAAGTTTCTACGATTTGATCATGGAGGAGAATATTTGAGTTACGAGTTTGGTCTTCATTTGAAACAATGCGGAATAGTTTCGCAACTCACGCCACACGGAACACCACAGCGTAATGGTGTGTCCGAACGTCGTAATCGTACTTTATTAGATATGGTGTGATCTATGATGTCTCTTACTGATTTACCGCTATCATTTTGGGGTTATGCTTTAGAGACAGCTGCATTCACGTTAAATAGGGCACCAGCGAAATCCGTTAAGACGACACCATATGAACTGTGGTTTGGCAAGAAAACCAAGTTGTCGTTTCTTAAAGTTTGGGGCTGCGATGCTTATGTAAAAAAGCTTCAACCTGATAATCTCGAACCCAAATCGGAGAAATGTGTCTTCATAGGATACCCAAAGGAGACTGTTGGGTATACCTTCTATCATAGATCCGAAGGCAAGATATTCGTTGCCAAGAATGGATCCTTTCTAGAGAAGGAGTTTCTCTCGAAAGAAGTGAGTGGGAGGAAAGTAGAACTTGATGAGGTAATTATACCTGCTCCCTTATTGGAAAGTAGTTCATCACAGAAATTAGTTCCAGTGATTCCTACACCAATTAGTGAGGAAGCTAATGATGATGATCATGAAACTTCTGATCAAGTTACTACCGAACCTCGTAGGTCAACCAGAGTAAGATCCGCACCAGAGTGGTACGGTAATCATGTTCTGGAGGTCATGTTACTTGACCATGACGAACCTACGAACTATCAGAAAGCGATGATGAGCCCAAATTCCGCGAAATGGCTTGAGGCCATGAAATCTGAGATGGGATCCATGTATGAGAACAAAGTGTGGACTTTGGTTAACTTGCCCGATGATCGGCAAGCCATAGAGAATAAATGGATCTTCAAGAAGAAGACTGACGCTGACGGTAATGTTATTGTCTACAAAGCTCGACTTGTTGCAAAAGGTTTTCGACAAGTTCAAGGAGTTGACTACGATGAGACCTTCTCACCCGTAGCGATGCTTAAGTCTGTCCGAATCATGTTAGCAATTGTCGCATTTTATGATTATGAAATTTGGCAAATGGATGTCAAAACTGCATTCCTTAATGGATATCTTAAAGAAGAGTTGTATATGATACAACCAGAAGGTTTTGTCGATCCAAAAGGTGCTAACAAAGTGTGCATGCTCCAGCGATCCATTTATGGACTGGTGCAAGCATCTCAGAGTTGGAATATACGCTTTGATAGCGTGATCAAAGCATATGGTTTTATACAGACTTTTGGAGAAGCCTGTATTTACAAGAAAGTGAGTGCGAGCTCTGTAGCATTTCTGATATTATATGTAGATGACATATTGTTGATTGGAAATGATGCTGAATTTCGCAATAACATAAAAGGATACTTGAATAAGAATTTTTCAATGAAAGACCTCGGTGAAGCTGCTTATATATTGGGCATCAAGATCTATAGAGATACATCAAGACGCTTAATTGGACTTTCACAAAGCACATACATTGATAAAGTTGTGAAGAAGTTCAAAATGGATCAAGCAAAGAAAGGGTTCTTGCCTGTGTTACAAGGTGTGAAGTTGAGTCAGACTCAATGCCCGACCACTGCAGAAGATAGAGAGAAAATGAAAGTCATTCCCTATGCTTCGGCCATAGGTTCTATCATGTATGCAATGCTGTGTACCAGACCTGATTCATGGAGGTACCAAAGTAATCCAGGAATGGATCACTGGACATCGGTCAAGAACATCCTGAAATACCTGAAAAGGACTAAGGATATGTTTCTCGTTTATGGAGGTGACAAAGAGCTCGTCGTAAATGGTTACGTCGATGCAAGTTTTGACACTGATCCGGATGACTCTAAGTCACAGACCGGATGCGTATTTTTATTAAATGGAGGAGCTGTAAGTTGGTGCAGTTCCAAATAGAGCGTCGTGGCGGGATTTACATGCGAAGCGGAGTACATAGCTGCTTCGGAAGCAGCAAATGAAGGAGTCTGGATGAAGGAGTTCATATCCGATCTAGGTGTCATACCTAGTGCATCGGGTCCAATGAAAATCTTTTGTGACAATACTGGTGCAATTGCCTTGGCAAAGGAATCCAGATTTCACAAGAGAACCAAGCACATCAAGAGATGCTTCAATTCCATCCGCGATCAAGTCAAAGAGGGAGACATAGAGATTTGCAAGATACATACGGATCTGAATGTTGCAGACCCGTTGACTAAGCCTCTCTCACGAGCAAGACATGATCAGCACCAAGACTCCATGGGTGTTAGAATCATTACAATGTAATCCAGATTATTGACTCTAGTGCAAGTGGGAGACTGAAGGAAATATGACCTAGAGGCAATAATAAAGTTGTTATTTATATTTCCATATATCATGATAAATGTTTATTATTCATGCTAGAATTGTATTAACCGGAAACTTAGTACATGTGTGAATACATAAACAAACAGAGTATCACTAGTATGCCTCTACTTGACTAGCTCGTTAATCAAAGATGGTTAAGTTTCCTAACCATAGACATGAGTTGTCATTTGATAAACGGAATCACATCATTAGAGAATGATGTGATTGACATGACCCATCCGTTAGCTTAGCACTATGATCGTTTAGTTTATTGCTATTGCTTTCTTCATAACTTATACATGTTCCTATGACTATGAGATTATGTAACTCCCGAATACCGGAGGAATACTTTGTGTGCTATCAAACGTCACAACGTAACTGGGTGATTATAAAGATGCTCTACAGGTGTCTTCGATGGTGTTTGTTGAGTTAGCATAGATCGAGATTATGATTTGTCACTCCGATTGTCGGAGAGGTATCTTTGGGCCCTCTTGGTAATGCACATCACTATAAGCCTTGCAAGCAATGTGACTAATGAGTTAGTTGCGGGATGTTGCATTACGGAATGAGTAAACAGACTTGCCGGTAACGAGATTGAACTAGGTATGATGATACCGACGATCGAATGTCGGGCAAGTAACATACCGATGACAAAGGGAACAACGTATGTTGTTATGTGGTTTGACCGATAAAGATCTTCGTAGAATATGTAGGAACCAATATGAGCTTCCAGGTTCCGCTATTGGTTATTGACCGGAGATGAGTCTCGGTCATGTCTACACAGTTCTCGAACCCGTAGGGTCCGCACACTTAACGTTCGATGACGATATGTACTGTGAGTTATGTGATTTGATGTACCGAAGGTTATTTGGAGTCCCGGATGTGATCACGGACATGACGAGGAGTCTCGAAATGGTCGAGACATAAAGATTGATATATTGGAAGGTTATGTTTGTACACCGGAAATGTTTCGGATAGGTTCGGGCATTTTCCGGAGTACCGGGGGGTTACCGGAACCCCCCGGGGGGTTAATGGGCCTTCATGGGCTTTAGTGGAAGAGAGGAGGAGGTGTCCAAGAGGAGGGGCGCGCCCCCAAGCCCAATCCGAATTGGGAGGGGGGCCGGCCCCCCTTTCCTTCTCTCCCTCTTCCCTTTCCTTCCCCTCCTAGTTGGACTAGGAAAGGGGGAACCTACTCCTAGTAGGAGTAGGATTCCCCCTTGGGGCACGCCCTATGAGGCCGGCCGGCCCCCTCCGCCACTCCTTTATATACGTGGGAGGGGGCACCCCATAGACACACAAGTTGATTTTCTTAGCCGTGTGTGGTGCCCCCCTCCACAGATTTCCACCTCGGTCATATTGTCGTAGTGCTTAGGCGAAGCCTTGCGTCGGTAACTTCATCATCACCGTCACCACGCCGTCGTGCTGATGAAACTCTCCCTCAGCCTCAGCTGGATCTAGAGTTCAAGGGACTTCACCGAGCTGAACGTGTGCAAATCGCGGAGGTGTCGTGCGTTCGGTACTTGATCGGTTGGATCGCGAAGACGTTCGACTACATCAACCGCGTTACTCAACGCTTCCGCTTTCGGTCTATGAGGGTACGTAGACACACTCTCCCCTCTCGTTGCTATGCATCTCCTAGATAGATCTTGCGTGATTGTAGGTAAAGTTTTTGAAATACTGCGTTCCCCAACGTATTGGAGGGGACTTTAACATTCTGAGGTAGCAGGAAGAGAAAATAATGACCGGTTTGACACTCATTGGCCTTTCTTAGAAAATGTTGTGATAGACAGTTTGGATCTTCGGGAGGCCAGTATGTCGAGGCGTCAGTTCAATTGGGCAAACAACCGGTCTGTGCCGACATACGAGAATCTCGATAGGGTACTAATGGATACCGAGTGGGAACTAAAATTTCCTCTGGTAACCGTGCGAGCCCTAGAGCGTATCGAGGCCTTATCAGATCATGCACCCATCATTATGGATTCTGACTCTACGAACCCAGCCACCCGGCGCCCTTTCAAATTTGAATTGGGATGGCTGCATAGGGACGAATTCGTAGACATAATTAAGAATGTTTGGGAGAGGCCCGCTGTTGGTCGTACACCTATTCAATGATGGATCTTTAAAATAAGAGCCATGAGGTGACACCTCTCTGGATGGGCAAAACACACCAACGGAATTTATAAAAAAGAAAAACAAAGGATCTGTACCATCATTGATGACCTCGACAAAATTGCAGAGATGCGCACATTATCTCAGCAAGAGATTGAGTTGAAAATTCAATCTAATGAGATGGTTGCCCGTCTACTGCGAGAGAGGAGATCAAATACTACCAGAGATCCAAAGCTGATTTCATTTTGATGGGTGATTGATACGTCTCCAACGTATCTACTTTTCCTAACACCTTTTCTCTTGTTTGGGACTCTAATTTGCATGATTTGAATGAAACTAACCCCGAGTGACGCTGTTTGCAGCAGAACTACCATGGTGTTGTTTTTGTGCAGAAATAAAACTTCTCGGAATGGAACGAAACTTTGCGAGGATTTTTTACACAATAAAAGAGAATTTCTAGAGTCAAGAACCACCAGAGGGGGGCACCTGGGTGGGCACAACCCACCACCTGGTGGCCCCGCAGACCCTGAAACCGACGCTATAAAATCCTATTTTTCTAGAAAAAATCAGGGTGAAAGAATTATCGCGTTCCACGAGACGGAGCCGCCGTCACCTCCTGTTCTTCATCGGGAGGCCAGATCTGGAGTCCGTTTGGGGCTCCGGAGAGGGGGATCTTCGATCTTCGTCATCACCAACCCTTCTCCATCGCCAATTCCATGATGCTCCCCATCGAGAGTGAGTAATTCCTTCGTAGGCTCGCTGGTCGGTGAGGAGTTGGATGAGATTCATCATGTAATGTAGTTAGTTTTGTTAGGGCTTGATCCCTAGTATCCACTATGTTCTGAGATTGATGTTGCTATGACTTTATCATGCTTAATGCTTGTCACTTTGGGCCTGGGTGCCATGATTTCAGATCTGAACCGTTTATGTTATCACCATTATATCTATGTTCTATATCCGATCTTGCAAGTTATAGTCACCTACTACGTGTTATGATCCGGCAACCCCGGAGTGACAATAGTCGGGACCACTCCTGGTGATGACCGTAGTTTGAGGAGTTCATGTATTCACCGTGTTGGTGCATAAAATGAGGGGGGTCCTATTTTGTACCCCTTTACTTGTGTGCGGGCAGTTGGAGCCGCGCCTGCGGCCACACTTAGCAGGGCAGAGGGAGGAAGCAAAGGCACAAGACAACCAGAGCAATGCCAAGCAAGAGACAGAAAGAACAAAAGGGTGAGGTGAACTCCCCCGGCAAGGCCCTTCCCGGGGCGGCCTCCATAGCCCCGGCAAGAACCTTGCCGGGGCAGCTTGCCCAACACCAGCAAGGCTGCCACCCTTGAGCCTGAGAGTTCCAAGGCCCTCAACCACATTGGAACCAAGGCTCCGGAGGCGCCTCCGTGGTGGCATGCAGATCTTTGTGAAGACCAGAAGCACACAAGACCAGATGATAATCAGAAGACGAAGATCCTTGCCGAGGATACCAACGAGACCCCCGGCAAGAACCTTGCCGGGCCCCGGCAAGACCCTTGCCGAAGACATCCGCGGGGCCGCAGCCAGGCCCACATTTGCCAAGACTCCACCGCCGTTCCCATGCAGCTGCCAGCCCACCAACTAGGCGAGCACCTGCGTGGTGACGTGCGGCCTCTAGGCCAATTCAGCAAGCACCTACGTGGTGGCATGCAGATCTTCATGAAGACTCTGCCACCGCACCAACTCAGCAGCCAGCCAGCCAGCGTGGCACTACACGCCTCGTCAGTTCGGACGGGCGTCGAAGCCAGGTGAGGCGGCGACAGTTGGGACGAGCTTCCTTGCCGTCCCCGATAAAGCAAGAAGGGCACGTCGGCAGCGCATTAAATGCGTTTGTCCTACGGTGCCAGGAGTTAGACTCGACCACTGTATAGCTTTCCAGCTCCTGTGTGCCACTGTGGCAGCCCCTTTGACTATAAAAGGAGGCCCGCGACGTACTGAAAAAGGATTCAGACTCTTTGGACCCTGCACGCTTTGTAGCTAGTCCAAGAACACCAGATAAATATAAACCAGCAGGAGTAGGGTATTACGCATCATTTGCGGCCCAAACCTGGATAATCCCCCAGTGTTGATCTCTCAGTCCCGCTCTTTCCACAGCCCCGCGCCCGCCAACCGTAGCAAAAGGGATTCCTCGTGATCCCGTAGGTGTCGTTTCCCCCGACATCTTTGGCGCGCCAGGTAGGGGGTGCAAGCGGTGGAAATCTGGTTTTGGAGCCGACGCGTCGACTCTTTCATGGGGATGGCTCGAAGGGAGAGGGCGACGTCGATCAGCCGCCCTCTGATGCCGTCCGCAGCTTCGACTGCCATCCGCGTGGCCCCAAAAAGCTAAGTCGTGCAAAATTTTGGCTAATCTCATTTATATAAGTCTGTCTTCCTCGGAAGATCTCGTTCCTTGTATGGGAAACCTGTATGCAATGGGACCCTTCCGCTATTGGCAACGCCCTTGTCTCTATCTCGAGTCGGCTCGACAGTTCATGCGGCCGCGCTGGGGGCCTACCCGTTACCAGCAGCGCTCTTGTCCTGTTCCGAGTTCGCTCGACAGTTCGAGCGACCGCGCTGGGGGCGGCAAGGTGGTTTGCCCGGCAGCAAGCGCCCTCCCGGCAGGGTGCTAAGGATCCATCCTCAAAGCACCACGGCATGGGTTTACGCACCGATAGCCTTATCCACCAAACGTAGGGTGCAAACATACAAAGAAAGATCTAACGGGAAGATAGCATGCATGATATTGAAGTACTACAGAGTTATATTACATCAAATAATCGCTGCAGTTCTAACTTAAGATAAAATTGTCTTGGTCTTGAACTCGCAGTGGCGACGAGAAACGGGGTGCCTAGTCCCGGCGCTGGCCCTCCACCCTCTCAACTCCATCGACGCAGTCGACGATGGGCTTGATGCGCTCCTTGAGCACCGTGAGTTCCGCCTTGTCCGGCAAGCTCTCCAACGCGTTGGCAAAGTTGACGGTGGGGTTCCAGAATGCCACCTTGGTGAGCACCTTGGTCAGGGCGCCCCGGCAGAGCCTCCGGGACTCGTTGGCCAGATAAGTTGCCCGGTTGGAGCGGAGCTGCTCCAGGGCTCCGAGAATACCCTCGAAGAACAGAGTCAGTTTGGCGTTGGGACTCACATTCGGCTCCGGGGCGTACCTCACATTTGGCATCCCCATGGCAGCCTGCTTCGTGGTGGTCCTGCCGGCGACGTCGGCGAGGCAGCCGACCCAACGGTTTATGCCCTCCACGTACTCCTTGTGTTCGGCGGCGTCATTCCTCCGCAACTGCCTCTCCTCCTCCACGTCCTTGGTCAGGGTCCCTTCCCGGGCCCTGACCTCCAAAAGCGTCCCCTCAAGACCCTCCAGCTTCAGCTTCAGGTCTTTGATGGAGTCGTTGGCCTTGGAGAGCAGATCGGCCTTGCCGAGGACTGCGGCATGCGCCTCCGCCAGAGCGCCGTTGATCGTGTCCTTCTCCTTCGCCAGCTCCAGGACCTGTTTCTTCAGCCTGTCCCGCTCCACCTCCAGCTCCTTCACCTTGCCGGCATGGACGAGGGCTTGAGCATTGAGTGCCTCCTCGTGCCTCTGCTCCAGCTCCTGAGTCCGCTGCGCGGCGAGCTTCTCAACCTCTTCGTCCTTGCCGCGGAGTGTGGCGGCGAGCGCCTCCTCACGAGCGGCAAGGTACTCCTCCTGGGAGTTCAGCTCGGCCTGGTGCTGGTGCCGAGCGGCCTCGTCCTTGGCGGCCTGTTCCCTCGCCACCTCCTGGGCCTTCTCGACGTCGGCCTGCTTCAGGACAAGCTCCTGCTTGCACTCGGCCAACCGATCCTGGGCAACCTTCAGTTCATCATGGGCCTGGCGGAACCAGGCCTGCGTCTCGGCGATGCGCTCCTCGAGGTCCGCCTCCGCCTTGTCCACCGCCGCCATCCTGGATTTTGCCTTGTCCAGGCGGGCACGGTGAAGCGCCTGGAGCTTCTGGAAGTTGGCGCCCATGGCCCGAAGCAGCTGCTCCTCTTGGGAACCGCCGCCACCGGCGCTTGGTTCATCAACAACCTCGAGCCCGGCGGCGGCGAGCGCCTCGTCGTCGAACACCTCCCCCTCGGTTGGCGCCCTGGTGCTCGCCGTTCCTGGGAGGTGGACGAACAGGTCGTCGGCCACCTTCAAGTATTTGCCCGAGCCAGAGGCAGCAGAGGAGGAAGGTTGGTCGTCGACCACCCCCTCCTCGGCAGCAGCCTTGCCGGCCTCCTCGGCAGCGGCCTTGCCGGCCTCCCTAGCGGGCCCCTTGGCGGCGCCCTTAGCGACGGTCTTGGCGGCCTCCTTGGCGGCGGTCTTGTCGGCCTCGGCCTCGGCATTCCTGGCGACCTCCTCGATGACGGTGTCGATGTCCTCCCGGCCTACCAAGGAAGGGTCTGGGTACCAAGAAGGGGAATGAGACGGAGCCAAGGCCAAAGTTCAAAAAGGAGAAGAAAGAACAGGGACAGAAAGCACATAACTTACCTACGCCGTGCTGGGAAGAAGTGGCGCCCTCCCCGCCAGCATTCGTTGCCGGGGCAGAGCCCCCGACGCCCAAGTTCGCCTCCTCCTCCTCCATGTGCGTGGGCTCGGTGGTGGATGCCCTTGACGAGGACGCCCCTCTGGGCGGTGTAGTCGAGAGGGGCGGCGTGTTGGGGGTGGCCCTTGGCGGCTCCTCCTGCTGCCGTTCTTCTCCTGCAAACCCAGCAAGATCAGCATCAAGGATTCACACCCCAAAGTTCATCAATGGAGGAGTGAGTGATGAGCTCACGCTGGGGGCTGAAGCGGGGGCTGCTATCCGGGCTGCTATCCACCAGCAACGACGTATGTGAAGTACCCGCCGGGGGCTTGTCGCCTGTCGAGGCCTTGGCCCTCTTCGTCACCCTCTGCGCCAGCGTCTCCGTGTCCCTGTGAAGATAACATCAAATCAAAGGAGGATAACACAGGAGTAAAGTCAGGAGATGATGTGGGGAGCGAGATGCTTACTCTTCCTCCACTAGCTTCCTCTTCCTTGCCGGGCTGAAAGATCCGAGGTCAAACTCGGCCTCCAAAGTGCTGTCCGAAGGGGAAGGGGATGGGGTCCGGTACCGCTTGGACGAGGAGGAAGCAGTCGCCGTCCTCTTTGCCACCGCGACCTTCGCTGCTTCTTCGCTGCCGCGGCCTTCATCGCCCTCGTCTCGCGCATGAGTTGCTCCTGGGGAGGTTGCTGCTGCGTGATCCTGCCGGGCCGGACCGGCTCACCAGAGCTGGCCCGCCACAGGACGCGCTGCCTCCCCATGACCGGGGGGTCGTTCACCTCGACCTCCTCTTCGGACGACTCGTCGCCCGCGTCTTCAACAAGAGGGGCCTCGGCGTTGGCGCCGCTGGCCTCCCCGGCAGACTCTGCCCACTGGGCGAGCTCCTTCTCCCCTGCGGCCGCATCGGCCTCATCCTCCACGCCGCCAGCGCTGCCGGCCTCCCTGGCAAGCGCTGCCTCTGCCGCTCTGGCGGCGATGTAGTCCAAATCCGCCTTGGTGGTGTCCTGGATGAGCAGCGTCTCGTCGCGGACATAAGCCTCCGACAAAGTGTTGAAGAACTCCTGCACCTTCTCCGCTGGCGGCTCGGCCCAGGCCGGGTCAAGGCCATGCGCGTTGAAGTCCGGACTGGCGAGAGTTGTTGCTCAGCGGGGCCACTCCCGCCGGCAACCCAAACAGGGGCCCCTTGACGGCCTTCGCGGCCCTACCGGTCCTCTCAGCCCTGCCGTCGCTGTTCATGTCGAGCTAGAAGAGTCTTTGACAGAAATGGGCGTGCCCCATCACTGTGAAGTTATGCTTCAGGCCAGGGCGGAGCCTCATGATGTCGGCCGCATTCCTGAAGTCCCAGGCCGGCCTCCCCTTGTTGTGCAGCGGGGCGATTTGGCGACGGATGAAGTCCGCCCCAATCATCTCGAGGGTGAGCCCGACCATGGTGAGGCGATGGATCCTGGTGGTGGCGACCGAGAGCTTCTTGTCGTTGGCGTCGAGGTCGCTCCAGTCCCCGCGGCGGGTCGGCGGGCTCTGACGAACCCGACAGAACTCCTGCGGGTCCTTCTCCTCGATCCAGCACCACCGGCCCCGCCACTCCTCCCACCTCTCCTTCTGGGCACCCTCCGGGTACGTGCCTTTCTCCTGGGTCCTTGGGATCCAGGCGATGCTCCTAGAGATGGCGCCCCATGGTTGGATGCGAGGGTAGAAGTAGTGGCGGAAGAGCGCCGTGCTGGGGAGCACCCCGGCAAAGGCCTCGCAGAGGTGGGCAAACAGAGCCATGCACGCCACGACGTTCGGCGTGAGATCCAAAAGATAGAAGCCGTAGGTGTGCATGACATCGTTGAAGAAGTCAGAGAAAGGGGGCAGAGCCCGCAAGAGAAGAAATTGACGAAGAAGGGGTACCGATTTGGGCTGTCCTTGGCAAAATCGGTGGGGACGACGCGCGTGGCAGGGTGCTCCGTTGTCTTCCTCCCCCACAGGGGCAAGAAGAAGTTCTTGAGGTGGACCGCATCGACCGTCGACGGGAAGTAGGCGAGCTGTGTCCACGGCACCGCCGACTGGCTCTCTGGCGCCTCCTTCTCCCTGGCATCCTTGGCCGCTCCCTTGCCCTGCTGGTTTTGGGCGCCATGGCGGCTGGGAGGGGGCAAAGGATCAAGAGCAATGGGGGCGCAACAGCGGCAAGCAGAGGCAAGAACTTCGAATCTTTCGCTTGAGGAAGAAGAGAGGAACGGCGGTTCCGAGATTGGAAGAGGCGCGAAGGGTAAATGAGCAGCGCGCCTGCGGTTATTCCTTTTTATGGGGAAGGCGCGGGCCGCCTCTTTACCATTTACCACGATGTGATGCATGAGGGTAGCAACCGCCCCACGCATGACCCCCACGTCACGCGTGCGACTCCCACGTCGCGCATTCAACGCGGGTCGTGGGGAAGCGCAACGAGTGAGGGAGTTACTGTAGTAAAAACTCGGCCCCGCATACCCGTGCACCGTTTTGGGCCTAGCCCAACAACGCGTCGCGCTTATGTGTGGCCCAGGCCTGGGGGCCCCTGTCGGTGCACAAAAGGAGGGGTCCTATTTTGTACCCCTTTACTTGTGCGCGGGCAGTTGGAGCCGCGCCTGCGACCACACTTAGCAGGGCAGAGGGAGGAAGCAAAGGCACAAGACAACCGGAGCAACGCCAAGCCAGAGACACAAATAACAGAAGGGCGAGGTGAACTCCCCCGGCAAGGCCCTTGCCGGGGCGGCCTCCACAGCCCCGGCAAGAACCTTGCCGGGGCAGCTTGCCCAACACCAGCAAGGCTGCCACCCTTGAGCCTGAGAGTTCCAACGCCCTCAACCACATTGGAACCAAGGCTCGGGAGGCACCTCCATGGTGGCATGCAGATCTTTGTGAAGACCAGAAGCACACAAGACCAGATGATAATCAAAAGACGAAGATCCTTGGCAAGGAGCCGAGGATACCCACGAGACCCCTGGCAAGACCCTTGCCGGGGACGCCCACGACGCCGCGGCAAGACCCTTGCCGAAGACATCCGCGGGGCCGCAGCCAGGCCCACATTTGCCAAGACTCCACCGCCGTTCCCGTGTAGCTGCCAGCCCACCAACTAGGCGAGCACCTGCGTGGAGACGTGCGGCCTCTAAGCCAATTCAGCAAGCACCTGCGTGGTGGCATGCAGATCTTCGTGACGACTCTTCCACCGCACCAACTCAGGAGTCAGCCAGCCAGCGTGGCACTACACGCCTCGTCAGTTCGGACGCGCGTTGAAGCCAGGCGAGGCGGCGACAGTTGGGACGAGCTTCCTTGCCGTCCCCGTTAAAGCAAGGAGGGCACGTCGGCAGCGCATTAAATGCGTTTGTCCTACGGTGCCAGGAGATAGACTCGACCACTGTATAGCTTTCCACCTCCGATGTGCCACTGTGGCAGCCCCTTTGACTATAAAAGGAGGCCCGCGACATACTGAGGAAGGATTCAGACTCTTTGGACCCTGCACACTTTGTAGCTAGTCCAAGAACACTAGATAAACATAAACCAGCAGGAGTAGGGTATTACACATCACTTGCGGCCCGAACCTGGATAATCCCCCTGCGTTGATCTCTCAATCCCGCTCTTTCCACAGCCCCGCGCCCGCCAACCATAGCAAAAGGGATTCCTCGTGATCCCGTAGGTGTCGTTTCCCCTGACACACCGTGTGTTAATGCTTTGTTCCTGTTCTCTATTAAAAGGAGGCCTTAATATCCCTTAGTTTCCAATTGGACCCCGCTGCCACGGGAGGGTAGGACAAAAGATGTCATGCAAGTTCTTTCCATAAGAACGTATTACTATTTACGGAATACATGCCTACATTATATTTATGAATTGGAGCTAGTGCCGTATCGCCCTAGGTTATGACTGTCACATGATGAATATCATCCAACAAATCACCGATCCAATGCCTACGAATTATATTGTTCTTGCTAAGTTACTACTGCTACTGTTACTGTTGCACTTGCTACAAAATTACTGCTATCACTGTTACCGTTGCTATTGCTATTGCTACTACTATCAAAACTATCATATTATTGTGCTATTGATCACTTTGTTGTAGATAATTAATCTCTAGGTGTGACTGAATTGACAACTGAGTTGCTAATACACTACAAAAAAATACACTTCCGTGATGATACGTGTTTGTCACAGTAGGTCACGTTTTTTGTCATGCATGTACATCCATGACGATTTTATGACAGAATCAAGATAGGCATACGTGCTTGAGACTCTTCATACTTGGCCTTTATATGAACCGACATATAGTTGAACAGCGGTTTGCTGAAATATGTTGAATCTCGACAGGTTATAAATGACCCTGTCCATTGAATCATCCAGTGGAGGCTGATAATATATCATGATCTGCTCCAGAGTTGTTGGAATAAACCGGTCTGCAGGGTGGAGGCTTGCACACGTCCACTGGACAGCTTGCATGAGCAGGTGTGACCCTGATGTGCTGATATAGATTGGTCCGCAAGAACGGCAACTTGGGCACTTCTATTGAGCAGCATGGCAAGGACAATCATCCGCGATATAACGCCACTTTAAAATAAATATTTGTCCTGCATATAAAAATATACAAACCAAAGTAATTGTTCTTTGACAAAAACAATATGTGCCAATAAAATAGACTTAGATGGACATCACCTGATTTGTCCGGACGACGGATGATCCGTATATATAGCATCCATGAATAATCGGTCGAGGGTGACTAAGCACGAGGTCTCAGCAGTGGCGGCGAAGGCAGTGGTTTGAGAACGACCACAGCAGAGATGGATCTGGGCGGCTCGGAACAGACCCCCGGGTCATGGTTTTTTTAAGCAGCCATCCCTTGACTTTTAATCCAATCTTCCTATGGACAACTGGCCCCCATCTCCTCCTCCCCTGTCTTCAGCCGGACTTGCGAAGGCAGCAGTGGACGCGGCGAGCAACCGGCGAAGCAGGAGCAGCGAGCCAATAGAGGGTGGAGCAGGCGGGCCTAAAGGCGGGGCCGGGTCAAAGCCGTGGCCGTGCGGGTCGGAGATGAGGCGGCCTGGAGTAGAGGTGCGACTGGCGGCGGCTCTGTAGAAAGGGTGGGGCAGGACAAGGAGGTCCGCCATAGTGGCTCGACGCGGGGAGACCCGGAGGCGCGGAGCGGCTCTCCGGTGGTGAGGTGAACCACAACGTCAGCAGCTGCTCACGGCAGGGGAAAAGCGGCGGCTACTTAAGGCGGCACAGAGAGTCGATGTGGCAGAGCGAGGCCAGAGGTGACTCGTCGGGGGCCGTGGGACGTGGCGGCTCAGAGCGGAAACAAGGCCGTGGCGGCGGCGGCCCACGGTAGGAGCAGCGGAATGGTGCCTCGGCACGGGACGGCGGAAGGGGTCCGCGAGGCGAGGCGGCTCAAGGCGACTAAGTTTTGCGGCTGAGGCGGCGCAAGGCGGGGCAAGGCCGGCTCACAAGCCGTGGAGAGAGTCCAGGGCAACTCGGCGCCGACCCCCGGTGGCGGATTTGACGCGGAGGCAGGCCACTGCGATTTGGAGGCAGGCGGGGGCGCGTTGTGGGCACCCACGGGATGCGGAGCGGACATAGCCAGCGCCGATGGCGGCTCGGAAAAGGCCATGAAGGCGACCCAGAGTAGAAGACGGCGACTGCGGCGGTGCGGTCGGAGCCGGAGTGGGTCGTAGTCGGTCCGCGGAAGCGAACAGGGTGGCGGCTCGCGGATGCTGCAGCTACTCAAAGAAACAACGGAGGTGAGCGGTTCGTCTGGCTTGCAGATGATAGTCCGGGGCACGAGCGCGACCCGTCGGTGTGGTAAAGCGGCGGAGGCCAGCACGCGGGGCGCGAAACCCACGGTGGTAGAGGTGAGCCGTGGTGGTGGGTTACCGAGGCCGCGGAAGCGGAGGTGTGGCGGCTCAATGTGCCAAAGTGGATACGGCAGTGCCGGTTCTGCGGCGGAAATAATCCAGCGGCGGTCTTCAGCAGCAGAGGAGGCCGAGGAAGGCCTTGGCTGAAGGCAGAAACATCAAGTGGCTTAGTGATGTAGATGAGGCCAGAACGACGCGGGCCGGCCTGAGGCCGTGATGGATCAGGTAAACAGCGAGCCATCAGGCGAGGCGACTTTCGGCACCGGCGCGTCCGAAGAGGCGGTGGTTTAAGCGGACGGCTCGGAGGAGGAGGCTCGAGGCTGAAGTGGCCGTTCGGCGCGAGGCCGCTTGGCGACCGCACGCAGTGGCAGCTCGGAGGCAGACCACGGAGGCGTCTCGGAAGCCGGCGACTCGGAAGAGCGGGCGAGGCGCGGCTCGAAGGTAGCCACTCCAAAGGCAGGCGCCACGGCAGCTCGGTGTGCCGGCGAATCTGATGCAGCTGTGGTGGAGGTGGATGGCGATGTGGAGCAAGGCCCGAGGCGGTTCGCAGGGCTCGCCGGCTCAAAGCAGACGGCGGTTTTAACGCGAGATGGAAGCTCTCTGGCGGCAGCTAGGAGTAACCCAAGACGGATTTTGAAGCGAGGCCCGGCGGCTCAGAGTTGCAGGTGTCTTCAATGGGGCGGCTCAGGGAGGCCGATCTAAGACGGCTTAGCGCGACAGGCGATTCAGCAGTGGCAAAACTCAGCAGCGGTGGAGGAATCAGGCTCGCAGTAGCGGGCGACTTACAGCACCGGGCAGCTCAATCGGGTGCCTCAAGTGGCGGCGAGGGAGGCCGACCACGGGTGGAACAACACGAGGCCTAGGCGGAGCGCGTCAGGGCAGCTTGAGGCGGCGATACCAGTGAGTCGGCGAAGCAGTTTGTTGCAGAAGCGTGCCGGCGGTTGCAGAGGTGACAGCAAGAACCGGCGGCGGGTTGGAAGAATGCCAGCATGGCGGCGCTGTGGCCGAGCAGCTGGAGTAAGGGCGCGGGTGACTCGGGGCCAAAAGGCAGAGCTCATGCCCATGTTTATCGTTTCTTCTCCGGGTCGTAATTGCTTTGACCGATTTTTTGGATTCTTTCCCTCTCACGTGGTGTGTGGATCCCAGATTGCTTGATACCCAAACGTGGTCGCAAAACTTTCTCCGGATTCCCATCTGACTCGGTGACCCGTACGCAACGGAGACTTTAACCATGCCGGTTTCAACGAGTTACGTATCCGAAATTAAGGCGCCGGTGAAACAGGCCGCAGCGGAAAACAACGTTCTCGACGACTTGTGGTTTGACTGCTCGCTCAGACCAACGGTGGTGACTTATCTTAACTCAAATATTGTACTGCTAGACCCAAAGCTGACCAGCAAATTTCATGAACTGGGTTGCGGCTCTGCCCGAGATTTTTCTGAGCCGGATTATCCCTCATGACTGTTCCATGCCAGTTCTTCTTCGTCCGGAGCATGACGAACTCCTCAATCCCTTAAGAGAGATCCCTCCAAGAACTCAACACCACCGTGCGCGAGCCCCATGGTGGGCACCAACTATCGTGGATTTGTCACGGCAGATGTCCTACTGAAAGGACTTAGTCATGAGGCCAACGCATCTATGTGGTAGCTTGAGAGGGGTTGATCGAATCGAGAGACACAACACAAGACAAGGGTTTAGGCAGCTTCGGGCCCCGAGAAACATCATCCGGTAACAACCCAACATGCTGTTTGTGGCTAGGTCTCATTATGCTCATGAGGGAGTCGCCGTATCTCCGGCTCTCCTAGTTGTGTCTAGACTTAACGATTATTCAACTCGTCCCTCTTGGGGTGCCCTGCCCCTCCTTATATAAGTTGAAGGGGCGGGTTACATGTAGAGTCCAACTCGGATTAAGACTTAAACTATTCTGACTTCTCATCACAGGCTTCTCTGGATGGGCTTCTTAACATCTTGGGCTTCTTACAATCCGGCTTACAATCTGGCTTACAGTTTGGCTTACGATCTGGCTTATGATCTGGCTTACAATCTGACTTACCATCTGGCTTAACATCTGCCGACTTAACATCTTTAAACATCTGCCGGCTTAAACATCTTAAATATCTGGCTTACAATCTGCCGGCTTACCAATGAAATACCAAGTCCTAGCCGGGTCATATCTCCGGCCGGGTCGTATCGTGGGGTATATCCCCGACAACTTCCATGACGACAAATCGCGCGTCATAGAAGTGCTTTCGTCAAGGGTGACCGACACGTGGCATCCACCGTAACGGGTCGCCGTTAAGCTATCGGGTCCGGTTTTGGATCCGATAACCCGTTAACAGCCCGGACCAATGGCGATTTTCCATGTGTAAAATTCTCTTTGGCCGAAGGAAACACGTGTTAGTTCGTCATTGGGTCAGATAGGCGCCTATGATATGTCGACACGTGCGACGGCCCACCACTGGCCCATTTAGCTTACAAAGGCCGACCCGTTTGACTTGGTCAAAAGTTAGCGCGCCGGCCCATGAAAAGCCTGTTAACGGTCTTTTCGCAAATTGCCCATTTTATGGCCCGATAACTCACGGCCCGTTAGGGCCTTCCCAAAATCGGCCCAACAACGTCATGTGGGCCGTTGAATATAACACAACCCGTTTCACTTTCGGCCCATGTATGGCCCACGACGTCTTTCGGCCCATATGAGGCCTTTCGTATCTTTAGGCCCTTTAGTGGCCCACGGTGACTCTAGCCCATAATGAACAGTAAATTTCTTTGTACCCATTAACGACCCATGATTCACATGGGCTGTTTCCAGCCCGTGTTAGCTTTCGGCCTACTGACGGCCCATACGTTCTTGGGCTCCTTTCCGGCCATCGATTACTTCCGGCCCGTTACTGGCCTGTTCCCCTAATGGGCCAAATTCGACCCGTGGCTAGAATCGGCCCGTTTGTGGCCTGTTAACCCGTTGCGCCGTTTCCAGCCTGTCCTATATTCTGGCCCATTAACGACCTGTTATGCCTATGACAGAATTAAGCCTTTGCTGTCTTCTGGCCTGTTAATGGCCCGTTACCGTACTGGCCCGATACCAATTACGCCCGTTTACGGCCCATGTGGACCCATTTATCTAACGGCCCGAGGCCCACCGATTATACGGCCCGTAGGAGGCCCATTTATCCGACGGCCCGTAGGAGGCCCATGGATCCTACGGCCTATAGCAGGGTCAAGGTTACCACAGTCCGTATGGCCCACTGGTTGTTGCGGCCACTAACAAACCAGGGAAAAAGAAGACTAGGAAATAAATAAGCCCGAAACTAACGCTAGGCTATTAAGGCGATTGCAAAGATTACATCCGTTGGGCATCAAAGTTCGCCACAAGTGCAAATATAGGGAACACCCTACACTATACAAAAATGGCTTGCTGTTTTCTTCAGCCGGTGGCTGCACGTTAAGAACAAATTTTGTATCGCAACAAAACAAATTACAACCATAAAACAAAAGGAAGGTTGGCATCAAAGTTAACAGTCTGGCAGATAAATGCACCACTAGAAGTTCAAAAGCTCAGTTCATTTGACCTGACTGTTACGTTTTCATGCTGTACTGTCCGATGGAGCACCATAACCTTCGCCTTCATATCTCCTAGGCTCCTGAACAACATAGCAAATGTCTGATAGTCTGGTTTCAAAACCATGCATATCTTGACAACATCGAACAATGGCTGTCCTTGTTTCACAAAGGGTCTCTGTTAGGGAATGGACTTGTGTCTGGAGCGCAGATATAACATTATTTTGAGCTTGCATATTTTGATTATGAGGCAGTTTGGATGAGATTGCCTTAACAACCAACCCAGTATTATGCAGGAACGTGCTTTTCGCACTGTTAGTGGACAGGTACTAACCCACTGCAGCAAGAGGTGGCATTGCGGTTATAGTTGCCTCGTCACCTTCATAAGGTGGTGGTTCCACCATTTTTTCAATAGCTTGCTGAAAAGTTGAGTTTTTTTACATTAGTAGTACCAGAACAGAAGATATTAAGGAGGCAGCAAAACCAAACAAAATAGCTTTGGTCTATATACAGAACTTATTCTGGTGAACCTGTGTAAAATATTAGTTGTATTTTACTGCAAAGTACATAATAAAACCAGGTTCCAAACATATGACCATGTACCATGGCTAAAGTTTTTGAGAAATCATTTCCTAAGGGCTTGCCAGTTTCTAGGGTCACGTCCTACAGTCAACATGTGCTCTGATACCATCTTGTAGCGACCCGACCCAAATGGATCAAGTCTCTGTGCTTAAGTGTCATCCCTGGATCAGTATGCTGACACACATAGTACTCTAGGATTTATAACAGAGGTAAATCACATGTATAAAGTAACATAAATACTATTACCTCAATCCATATAGCGAAAGTAACAACAAAGTTGTGGAGTCCCAACAACACCAAAGGCAAAGTTGAGGATAGACATCGTAACCCTAACGTATCACTTACTCGTTGTAAGATTCCTGCAACAGGAGACGTTGTAGCCATGTAGGTCAGTACATTGAATGTACTGGCAATTTCACACCATAGAATAATAAGGAGAATGTCTACCTCTACATGCATATTTGGCTGGTGGAGGCTCTAAGTTTAATTTTGCATAAAGCTAATTTTACCCTACAACAAAGGAATACATTTTTATTTACTACTAATTTAAATTACACATATTGAGAAGGTAACCCCAACTCAATCCCAAAAATCACCAAATCATTAATAACCCAACAATTTCATTAAATAGACTGATGAGATCAACCAATAATTCAAATACAAGATACTCAAAATGTCCATAACCGGGGACACAGCTAATCATGATTAGTTTGTACACTGTGCAGAGGTTTGCGCACTTTTCCCCACAAGACTCGATCTCCTCCGTTGAATTTCTCGCACTGCCTGATGTTTGAGAACCGGATGATCGAGACACAGTCTTTCTGAAGAGGTCCCCTTAACCGATAGATAGGCCGGTACACCTACAACTCCCCTACATCTGCTAGCCCATCATGGAATGGTTTCCCACAACTTACTTAACTATGCCAGAGCCCATAATGGCTTGTGGCTGTACACGGAAGTTTCCGAGCATGAATAATCTTATGACCCCTTTGAGCCTGGGTGGCATTCCATAGGATGATCACACGGGTACCCCGGGATCTGATAGGACAACACTGGATTCCCCAGGTTCTCACAACCAATCCACCCAGATGTGTATTAAAGTAGCCACCTTAAGTTTCCCTTAGTTATTATCTCTCACAACTTACATGATTCTCACATACCAATCCCCGTCTACGAGCATGGCTAAGCAATATGAGCATAACGTATATTCCCGGGGTGATCAAAGATAATAGGTTCCTACCTCATGAACTACATAGCAACAACCACATGTTCCCAATCCTACTCATACAATATTTGAGGGTGAACTAATGCAAGTAAAACTGGGTATAGGAAGAGTATGAAAGTGTGAACTTGCCTTGTACTGTTGATGAAGATTCTTCGCACTCATAATTTCTAATAGTTCTACTCGTTACACTCCGATCAATCTATCGTAAGCAATCAATTATAACTACACATAAGCAATCACTCAAAGATCCAAAAGAAAAGGCAAAGAAATATTGTAAAAACTCTAAAAGAACCAAATCAAATTATTTTGCAAGATCAATTGAAAAAGTGTGGTGATGGCTCAAGATGTTAGATTACGCCTAGGGATTCAATTTGAAAAAGGAATCAATTGAAAAAGCGCTACAGTTTACAAGCTATGATCAAGTGAAGCTTCGAGTTCAAATTTGAATCGTTCAAATTTTAAAAGATCAAAAGTTGAAACTAATGATGCTACTGGATGTAGGAAGTCAATATGAATATGTAGGAAAAAGAATTACTAGATTGGAAATAACGGATCAAAAGATACCAGTAATTCAACATAACATTGAATCTGCTTAGAATGTTGTGTGATAACTCTTTGTGGACTAGCAGAGTAATCTGACTATGATCAAAATTATATGTTGGAAAGATGACACTAATTGTGCGAACGGAAAGATTATTTCAATACAAATCCAACGCAATTGGATTCATCGCAAACGGAGTTACGGATAAAAAGATATGATCAAAAGAAGTTTGAATATGAATCTGAACAAATTTCGAAATTTGAAAGTTGCAAAAAGTTTATTTAATAGATTCACTACTATATAGGCGGAATCAAGACGAAAATGTAGGCGTTGGTTTTATCTAATTTGGATGAACGAGTAAAAAGTTATGCCTATTTAAAAAATCAGGGTCAAGCTGGTTTACCAAAAAAAATAGTTACGACTAAAAGAATTCTAGATCTAATGTATAAATACAGAGACTAGTTGATAATCTAATTATTCTACCGTTCACTAGTCTAAAATAATAAGCTATGGAACTATAAAAAATACGAAGAAAGATACCTTTATAAGATAGAGAAAAGACGACTTCGAGAGGAGAGAACTTCCAGAAATCCCGCCGGAGAGAAGAAATATATTTTTCTTTACTGAATCTAGTCAAACCAAAATATTGATTTAACCCGAATCGGTTGATTTTTGGAGGCTCTATGAGTCTATATTTATAGGTGAAAAAGAAGCTTAGGTGTTAAAGGCTAAGCAATGTGGGATTAAATATATACATACACAGATGAAATTGAAAAAGATCATGCGCATGGGCTAAGAGTTCGGCCCGGCCGCGCGCGTACACTGCGCGGCAGTTTTTTTTAAATATTTTTCTTTTCTGAAATTTTACTTTTCGTAAAAAATAAATAAAAAAATAAAATAAAATTCTAAACCTTAACGAAAATAAAAAGAGAAAAAAATACGGGCCGACCTGTCTACTATGCTGCGCATGTGGGCGACAAATAATTATGAGCCGCACATATATTTTTTAAATAGAACAGAAAGGAAAACTGAATAAAGAAAATAAAACAAAATTATATATAGGCATATTGTATATCAGAATTTTCAGAAAAATATTTCCTAAAACATGAACATATTTTGAGCGGCAAATAAGTTCCACAAAAAAATAAATAAAGCAAATAGTGATACCATTTCATTTAAAAACCAAATAAAAATATTTTAAAATACCAAAATTATTTCAAACTAATTTTTCTCCACTTTTCTACTGTAGGGAATCATTTTACCCTATTTTTCATATATTTTATTTTTGGAGAAAAATAATTTGAATAAAAACCAAATAACTCCAAATTGAACATGGTTTTCAATACCTTAAAAGGGACTTTAAATTTGATTCTTTTAAACTTTCAACTCATATTTCATATAGTTAGAAGAATTGATTTTATCTTCTCTTATGAAAATCATTGAGTTGCATAAAGTTTATGAATTTGAAATATTTCCAAATGGAACTCAAATCTTTTCGAAACCCTTTTTATTTATTTAAGTGGAAGAAATCATATCATCTTCACTCTATGGTTTTGTGATGAAATGAATTTTAATTCATGGAGATCATAAATGCAAGGTGAAAGTTTGGGAAAGTCATTTCATTCCCTCTCATTCAACTTTCACTCAATTTCACACAAGCAACCACACCACAATCAAACAAACAATCAAAACTATTTATTTAATATAACATTCCAAAATTTAGAATTTTGGGATGTTATAACAGTGTCTCGTCATAATTGGCATTTAAACAAATGTGAAGCAGTACAAGAAATAAATCATATGCAAGATGCAAACAACATCACACTACAAAGTCAAAGGTCTCTCGTCATTTGTGCCATTGCATATTCACAGCTTATGATTTGTAAACTAAGTAGAAGACATTTCAACAAATTAGAAGCAATGAAAACTAGACACCATATGAAAGATGCAACGAATATCACCCTACCAAGTTAAAATTGTCTCATCATAAGTGCCATTTCAACAAATTAGAAGTAGAACAAGCTAGAAAAGAATGCGAGATGTAAGGCAAACACATGATCCCAGGATGGAATATGTATGAAAAACAGGACGGCATGTCATAGTTACAACTATTTGTGTAAACTAAGCAGAAGCCATTTCAACAAATAAGAAGCAATGCAAGCTAGACACCGTATGCAACATGCAAGACAATATCACACTGCCAAGCTTGAGAAAGCACCTGGGATGCCGGTTTCGCCGGAAGACCGCCATCATTCCCTGCCTTATTTTTTCCTTCCTCTTTCTTAGTTGTATTGCCTTGTCAAGTCAAACCCACAAGAAAAATGAATAAAAATTCACTTTTCAGAACTCATTGATGCAGGATGCTGACGAGCACTACTTTAATGTAAGGCGACCGCATGAGAGGACAATTGAATGTGTAAGAAAAAGGACATCATTGCATATTCACAGCTATGATGTGTAAACTAAGCAGAAGGCATTTCAACAAATTAGAAGCAATGAAAGCTAGACACCATATGAAAGATGCAACGAATATCATTCTACCAAGTTAAAACTGTCTTGTCATAAGTGCCATTTCAACAAATTAGAAGTAGTACAAGCTAGAAAAGAATGCGAGATGTAACCTATATCACACTCCCAAGTCAAACGTGTCTTATGATAAGTGATTGTTGCAAGTTATACAACAATAGTACTTTGATGTAAAAACATGGTGTGATAGACAGATATTGTATGTTCTAGAAACAGGAACACATGTCTTATTCACAAGTATAATGTGTAAAGGAAGCAGATGGAATTCAAAAAATTAGAAGCAATACAAGCTAGACATCATACATAATATACAACCACATATAACAGTGGCAAGTTATAGGGAGCACCTGTGATGGTGCACTAGGGGAGACGTGCTCATCATCAACACAGCTATGTTGAGTGTCTATGCATGTGTTGTCTTGCAAATCATCTTGGGGGGGGGGGAGGAGTAGAATCTGTAGAGGCCCTCCGTTTGGAAGGAGCACCTTTATCCGCTGCCTTGCTAATTTTCTTCCGTTTTTATTGATTTTGAATTGTCAAGTAAAACCGATAAGAAAAGCAATAAAATTCACTCTTCAGAACTCATTCGTGCATGATACTGACTGTCACTACTTTGATGTAAGGCGAACACATGATACCAGGATGGAATATGTACAAAAAACAGGACGGCATGGCATATTCACAACTATTTGCGTAAACTAAGCCGAAGCCATTTCAACAAATCAGAAGCAATGCAAGCTAGACACCAGATGAAAGATGCAACCAATATGACTCTGCCAAGTTAAAAGTGTCCCATCATAAATGGCGTTTCAACAAATTAGAAGCAGCGCATGCTATAAATCATATGAAAGATACAACTAATATCGCACTGCATATACTAAAGGTGTCTTGTCATATTGATTGATGCGGGATACAAAAAAAAACAATAGTTTTATGTAAGGACATGCTTAATAGACAGATGTACTATGTACTAAAAACAGGAAGGCATGTCACATTAACAGGTATAATGTATAAACTAAGCAGAATAGCGCACGCAATTTAACCAGATTGGAAGAATTACAATCTAGACACCATATGCAACATGCAACCACATATCACGCTGCCAAGTTAGAGTAAGCACCTGCGATGCTGCTGTAGGGGAAATGCGGTAATCAACTACAGAGCTACGTTCACTACCTTCATCTAGCCTTGTTGTTTCTTGAGAATCATGTGGGGAGGCTGACGCTGCATTCTTTAAATGAGGATTTTTTCTCACAGTAGTCAACTGGCCTGACTGCCTCATCATAAGTGATTGATGAGGGATACACAAGAACATAAGTTTGATGTAAGAATATGGTTAGTAGACAGATGTACTAGTATGTACCAAAAACAGGAAGGCATGTCATATTCAAAGGTATAATGTGTAAGCTAAGCAGATGCAATTTAACCAAATTGGAAGCTATAGAAGCTAGACATCCGGCTGGAGTGGTGAGGATGATCATCTAGGACCTGAGAGACTGGTGGGAGGCGGGCTGCTTCGCCACCATCATGGCTTTTTAGTTGTCTTCCAGGTGATGCCTGTCTGTGCTGGGCTTGTCACTGGCTCGGCCAGTGCCCTGACTAGCCATTCGTCTTCTGGTGCTCCCGGGATGGTGGTTCATGTAAAAAATATCTTTCCTTATCTTAATAAAGACCAACTTTGGCCTTTCGAATATAAGATAGACACCATATGCAACATGCAACCACATATGACACCACGAAGTTAAAGCAAGCACTTGGGATGGTGGTTCATGGCGAGCGAGATCATCAACTCCAGAGCTACGTTTACTGTCTCCATCTGTTGACACTGCACCCTTTATAGCGCTGATACGTATCTTGCCTAAGCCCGAAGAAAGCTGGAGCTGCTTCTCTCTTTTATTTCGTGCTTCTATCAACCGGTTGGCAGAGTCTGAAATACCCATGCATAAAAAACAATAGTGAGAGTATATATGGGTGAAGTGTGTGCAGAACTAGTGCGCTGTAAAAGTAGCAGATAGCAGGTGGCTGAAAAATAAATGATAGGAGACATATGATAGCTCTACAACATAGCATGGCAAACAAAATTAGATTCTACTCCGTATGATTTTGTAATATATGAGCACAGGGATGGCTGGGAAATGCAGGTACTCCTCCAGCACACCGCCACATGTGGTCCTATCAAAATAACAGTCGACTGAAAATAAAAAGGTTAGTCGATTTTTTTATGAACCGTCCGATCTATAAGGAATGGGTAGATGGCGTTCGTCTACCTCCCGCCAGTCACTGTTGACGATCTTTCTCGAACTGCCAGCGACCACCGGCCCAGACCCCTGCCTCCGCTACCCCGCCCTCCCCTCGACCTCACACCACCGCCGTGCTTGGCAGCGCCCCCCGACCATCCCTTTAATCCCGGTCGGCCTCTAGATCGAGCGCCATCAGCTCCCAGGCCCCACACACCCCTAAGATAAACATCGAGGCGCTGCTTCCCCGACGTAATAGGTGGACTAGTGCCTGTTACGCTGGGGAGTGCTTCCTTTAATTGGGAATCAACTGACCAAGAATTGAAATCCAGGGGGGGCGACAGACCTCTAGCTAAGGTGAAATCGTATATGAGGAGAAACCTTGTGCATCGCGAGTTACTAGGAACATCTAGTATCAAGAAGAAGCGGTCAACTAGTGTCTTTTGTGGGATGAATACCGTGCAAGCAGACACGTAAGATTTGCATGAATAAGGGAAGAGGAGTACCATTTCCGGTTGCCAGTGCTGGGTCCTCCGGATGTCGCGGCGATTTTCTTGGTTTTACCTAGGGAACCGATATTTTGGAGGAGGGTCGAGCCTTGGACGAACCCATGGCCAAATTGTTGACTGTGTTGCGGTGGCCGTCTGTTGGCAGAGGGGAAGCAGATCCGAGGGGCGAAGGACGGTGTAGCGGGAACAACTCTGGTGCGGTGGACGGTGGCGAAGTTGGAGCAGCAGCGGTGAGGCGCAGGACGGCGTGGTTAAACTAGCTCGGGTACGGACAGCTCGGCCTCGGATTCAACTACTAGCCGTG
This sequence comes from Triticum aestivum, assembly GCF_018294505.1. Lineage (NCBI taxonomy): Eukaryota > Viridiplantae > Streptophyta > Magnoliopsida > Poales > Poaceae > Triticum > Triticum aestivum. Next base: position 305,129,818 of record NC_057811.1, on the reverse strand, counting down.
GATGGCGTTGCAGTGGACGACGACGTCGGGGTATCGGCTCCCGCGTGATGGAGGAGGGCGGCGGTTGATGGGTGGGATGGGGTGGCGGACGGAGGACACCGAGGTTTCGCGGCTGGTGGAGAGGTAGTTTTGGCGCCCACGGAGTACTAATGGGGAATCAGATGGGGGGGGGGAAGCTAAGGGAGAACCATGTTTCGGTCCGAGACGCACTTGTTTTTGGTTTTTTTAACAGATGGTACGCACTTGTTTGAAATTTGGGGAAAGTACAAACTTTGCCCACCTCTTTAATTTCGGACCTACTGCGGGTCGGCGGTAGGATGGTAATCCCAGGTGTCCCAAATAGTGGGCGGGAGTGATTTCGGCCGCGCGCATGTGTGCTTAGGTGACCATTGTGTATGAATGTTTTTCAAAGGCGGTTGCATGGCGTCTAGATGAAGCTACAAACCTCCCCGGTTTAGACCTTTGGACGTCGGGCCGGTAGGTTTCACGGGTCGGAGTTAGAAAAGTAATTTGCTTCTACCAAACATTTGTCTCACGCGGTTTTGGGCGAATAGAGGCTCTTTTGGCGCTTTGTTCGAAATTTTGAAACAGGAGCATTCACGTTTAGAGTACTCTTGAACTTTGAGGATTGACCTAAATAGACAATGTTAAATTTGACCTTGTATGTTTGAAAACCTCATTAAATTATGCGCTTCTTTTTGAAATTTTGACGATTGAAAATCCTATAACTACGATTATTTTGGAATGGATGAGGTAAATTTGAATCGATTTTGTACACGACTATATATGCTATCATGTACAAAAGCAGAGCAAAGATTGGTGCCCCCATAATTTAGGTATGATTTAAAAATGCCATGATATCAAATTCAAATAATTGAATGGACTTCATGTTTGATTCAAATTTTTTAAACCACCTTATGTTGAATTCAAATGTATGCTAGTTCATAGCTAGCTATTTATAATGTTCATTGTGTAACTTTCATATGTATAATGTGCTTTACACACACAACATGAGCTATACTCACGTTTATATTCGATTGCTAAAGCGATGCATTGTCTGGAGTTCAAAATACTAACTATGTGGATCAATTATGTCGAATAATAACATAGACATGCTCAAATTCGATAGAATATAGATGTCTAATGGATCAATGACTGTTCCTTACGCGTATTGCAAATATCATGACCCCATCCTAATATTTGGATACAATTTATATTTTTAATCAATGTGTACATCAGTCTTTTACGTGTAGTTTCACTCTCCATCGGTGGTCTCTCACACATGCTCACACACTCTCTCCCGAGGTGTCTTTCTCGCAGACATGCTCTCGATATAACCCTCCCTCCCTCTCGTAACCATTTACCACTGTTTTCACTAACCTTTATCACAAGCACTCTTCCTCCCACAAGCACACACACGCACAATCCCCATCGACCCTTTCTATATACATAGACTTGCCTACGTGTCTGCCGTACGCACATTATCTTTAGGCCCGTCTCTCACGCTTTGTCTCCACCTCTCTTCCTAATCGACGAGTATGATTCTAGCAGAGCATTCTGTAGGATGCCCCTTAAAGTTAGGTTGGATGAATAGTAATATCAGAGATAAGGGGTTACCTTTGTCCGAGGACCTAGGGTTACAAATCCTAGCCGGCTTGTCAGTGGACACAGAGTCCTTCACGACTCTGCTATCTTTGTCTTGTACGACTAGTCCTCCATGGGTCTCCCTAAATGCGTCACGGGCCGACCAAATGTGGCGCAGGATGGAACCAAACCAAGGGCCTCACCTCGGCCCACCGGACCTCACGCGGTGACACACCCTCTGCCCCCAGGTCTCGTTATCTTCTCACACCCACACATACCAACACATACACGACACAAAAAAATTCTCCTCGTGCCTCTATCCCCTCCCCCTTGCATATACACACTCAAGGGCATCTCTCGCCGTGACATCATATTCGTCTCTCTCTCTCTCTAGACCTCTCTCATTTATCGTGCTATCTCTCCCACGTCCCCCCGCCCCGCCGGCCCCTCTATCGATGCCTCTCTCGAATATGTAATACTCACACATACCTCTCTAGGCCCTGCCAAATACATCAAGTACACATTCACACATGTTACATCACATAACCCATTGATCTAAAAAGCCCCCTCTTCACGTTTATTTCGCATACAACATTCCTTTTGAATAAAGTGTGGCCAAAAAATTATTTTAGAATTTCTACATATATACAACATTACAAAGTTATATGGAGGAGTATGAACGTTAATTTGCATTGCATAGTGCCACAATGATATATATTTTTATTCCGCACTGTGAATTTTTATATCTTTATACTATATATAAAGTTAGTCATAATAAAGAGAAACGAATAGCATCTCTCTCTATCGCATACACCCCCTCTACGCCCCTTTCACGTACGCACACAAACTATCTCCAGGTCCTCTAAAAGTACGCCCCCAGCACATTCACGCATGTTTCATCTTTCTCTCGTGATATGTACAGTGACGATCATTGTATTTGAAGCGAAAGCATGATACATACATTGGACTTCAGAATCCACTCATTACGGCCACCATTTATGTTCTGTGGTTATTATACAGTCACGGGCTCATCGTACAGCTCTCTATTTGCTCAAGACACGACTAGTTGACCAGTTAAACGCTCCATGTGGCACCTCTACTGTTGCATCACATTATCTCACTACCATTGGGCCCACCTATCGGCGTGTATCTACTCTATACTCTTATCAAAAACAGAGTTGGTGATGATGGTGTGCCTACCATCCTACAATATAGGCCGTCCGATTTATATCTGACGGATAGGAAGGAAACCATGGCATTTTGCAAAAAGGTACCCACACACCTCTCCACATTTGCAAATAAGGCCTTCCCTCGTTCATCCTTTTCTCTCACAAGATAAACTAGTCATACAAATGCATCTTGATGTTACGTGCAACGCACGGGCATCTTGCTAGTAAGAATGAAAACAAACGATAAAAAAATATTGCACGGTGGTTCGAAGTCATGACCGCGGGCACAGCGGACAAGGTGGCCTCGTATTGGAATGCCGAGCCGTCTGTTTTAACACACAAGAGCTGGTGTGGTGATTATACACACACGCGATGACCCACAAGTATAGGGGATCTATCGTAGTCCTTTCGATAAGTAAGACTGTCGAACCCAATGAGGAGCAGAAGGAAATGACAAGCGGTTTTCAGTAAGGTATTCTCTGCAAGCACTGAAATTATCGGTAACAGATAGTTTTGTGATAAGGTAATTTGTAACGGGTAACAAGTAATAAAAGTAAATAAGGTGCAGCAAGGTGGCCCAATTCTTTTTGTAGCAAAGGACAAGCCTGGCAAACTCTTATATAAAGGAAAGCGCTCCCGATGATACATGGGAATTATCGTCAAGCTAGTTTTCATCATGCTCATATGATTCACGTTCGTTACTTTGATAATTTGCTATGTGGGTGGACCGGTGCTTGGGTACTGCCCTTCCTTGGACAAGCATCCCACTTATGATTAACCCCTATTGCAAGAATCCGAAACTACAAAATAAGTATTAAGGTAAACCTAACCATAGCATGAAACATATGGATCCAAATCAACCCTTACGAAGCAACGCATAAACTAGGGTTTAAGCTTCTATCACTCTAGCAACCCATCATCTACTTATTACTTCCCAATGCCTTCCTCTAGGCCCAAACAATGGTGAAGTGTCATGTAGTCGACGTTCACATAACACCACTAGAGGAAAGACAACATACATCTCATCAAAATATCGAACGAATACCAAATTCACATTACTACTTATAGCAAGACTTCTTCCATGTCCTCAGGAAAAACGTAACTACTCACAAATCATATTCATGTTCATAATCAGAGGGGTATTAATATGCATAAGGATCTGAACATATGATCTTCCACCAAATAAACCAACTAGCATCAACTACAAGGAGTAACAACACTACTGGCAACCCACAGGTACCAATCTAAGGTTTTGAGACAAAGATTGGATACAAGAGATGAACTAGGGTTTGAGAGGAGATGGTGCTGGTGAAGATGTTGATGGAGATTGACCCCCTCCCGATGAGAGGATCGATGGTGATGATTTCCCCCTCCCGGAGGGATGTTTCCCCGGCAGAACAGCTCCGCCGGAGCCCTAGATTGGTTCCGCCAAGGTTCCACCTCGAGACAGCGGCGCTTCGTCTCGAAAGCTTCCTTCTGATTTTTTCCAGGGCGAAAGACTTCATATAGCCAAAGATGGGCACCGGAAGCCTGCCAGGGGCCCACGAGGCAGGGGGACGCGCCCAGGGGGGTAGGGCGCGCCCCACCCTCGTGGATGGTGGATGGTCCCCCTCTGGTGCTTTCTCCGCCCAATATTTTTAATATATTCCAAAACTGACTTCTGTGAAATTTCAGGACTTCTGGAGTTGTGCAGAATAGGTTTCTAATATTTGCTCCTTTTCCAGCCCAGAATTCCAGCTGTCGGCATTCTCCCTCTTCATGTAAACCTTGTAAATAAAGAGAGAATATGCATAAGTATTATGACATAATGTGTAATAATAGCCCATAATTCAATAAATATCGATATAAAAGCATGATGCAAAATGGACGTATCAACTCCCCCAAGCTTAGACCTCGCTTGTCCTCAAGCGGAAGCCGATAACGAAAAATATGTCCACATGTTTAGAGATAGAGGTGTCGATAAAATAAAATACAGACATGAGGGCATCATGATCATTCTTATAACAGCAACATATACATAGATATTGTCATATGATTTCTTATGCTAAAGTACAATCTATTCACAATGTCAAGTATGAATCATAAACTTCATTGAAAACTAACAAACTATAATCTCGGTCATTGAAGCAATTGCAATTTATCGTAACATCGGAAAGAGTCAATATAAGAGCTTTTCAGCAAGTCCACATACTCAGCTATCATTTAGTCTTTCACAATTGCTAACACTCACGCAATACTTATGGGTATGGAGTTTTAATCGGACACAGAGAAAGATAGGGGCTTATAGTGTTGCCTCCCAACCTTTTACCTCAAGGGTAATGTCAACAATAATAGTTCATGATAACTTACATCCAATTGGATATATATATCAGGATCTTTCCAACACAATGTGCTTGCCAAAGGATAAAATGTAAAAAGGAAAGGTGAAGATCACCATGACTCTTGTATAAGGTATAAGACAAGAATAAAAGATAGGCCCTTCGCAGAGGGAAGCAGAGGTTGTCGTGTGCTTTTATGGTTGGATGCACGAAATCTTAATGCAAAAGAACGTCACTTTATATTGCCACTTGTGATATGGACCTTTATTATGCAGTCCGTCGCTTTTATTGCTTCCATATCACAAGATCGTATAAAGCTTATTTTCTCCGCACTAATAGATCATACATATTTAGAGAGCAATTTTTATTGCATGCAACAATGACAACTTACTTGAAGGATCTTACTCAATCCATAGGTAGATATGGTGGACTCTCATGGCAAGACCGGGTTTAAGGATATTTGGAAGCACAAGTAGTATCTCTACTTGGTGCAAAGAATTTGGCTAGCATGAGGGGGAAAGGCAAGCTCAACATGTTGGATGATCCATGACAATATACTTTATTTCGGATATAAGAAAACATAACCCATTACGTTGTCTTCCTTGTCCAACATCAACTTTTTAACATGTCATATTTTAATGAGTGCGCACAGTCATAAAAGATGTCCAAGATAGTATATTTATATGTGAAAACCTCTCTTTCTTTATTACTTCCTATTAATTGCAACGATGATCAAAACTATGTTTGTCAACTCTCAACAACTTTTATTCATCATACTCTTTATATGTGAAGTCATTACTCTCCATAAGATCAACATGATCTCTTTAATTCTTTTTATTCTTTCTCTTCTCTTTTATTTTTATTCCCTCAAGATCGTAGCAAGATAATCAAGCCCTTAACTCAAAACTAATCTTTATTATATATAGCTCACGGACTCGATTACATAGAAGGATCATAAAGCAAAACTCAAAACTAGATCATACTAAAACTTTATTCTACTAGATCAAGATATTACCAAAAGGATCGAACTGAGAAAAACGGTAAAGATAGGAGTGTGATGGTGATACGATACCGGGGCACCTCCCCCAAGCTTGGCAGTTGCCAAGGGGAGTGCCCATACCCATGTGTTTATGTCTCCTTCTTCGGAGGTGGTGTTGTGATATTCTTGATGATGATGCCCCTCAGGATACAATTCTTTTCCTCGAGCTTATTGACTTGCTGCTTGAGGTCCATTATTTCCTTATGGAGCTTGCCCGTGATGGCTAAAGCTCCTTTCACCCATGGATGTTGCATAGCTGCGGGAGAACAAGTAACACTCTTTTTCATATTTTCATAAGAAAGAAATCTAACATTGGAAGGGATGACTGAGTTTGGAATAGCTGAGCTCTATAGTTCCCCCATCGTGAATCCGGCTCGGAAATGAGAAGTGACTTCTTGATCCTCTTCCATGGCATCTATCCTTTTCAAGTTGGCCTCCATCTCTTCCTCCGTTGATGGACCAAAGTGGTCAGCATCTCTGTTTGCTCCTGGTCCCGGTGTCGGATGAGACACCCGACTCTCCCCGACTGACTCTTGAGAAGACATCTTGCTCTAACCTGCGGTAGAAACAACTCGAAACAAAAATAGAGGATATTTGCGTGGTACGATGGTCAAAATCTTCGGGAGATTATATAATGAATTTTTACCGACCAAAAGAAGTATCGTGCAAGAAAACGGAGTCCGGAGGGCACACGAGATGCCCACGAGGCAGGCGGGCGCGCCCAGGGGGGTAGGGCGCGTGATACGTCTCCAACGTATCTATAATTTTTGATTGCTCCATGCTATATTATCTACTGTTTTGGACAATATTGGGCTTTATTTTCTACTTTTATATTATTTTTGGGACTAACCTATTAACCGGAGGCCCAGCCCAGAATTGCTGTTTTTTTGCCTATTTCAGAGTTTCGAAGAAACGGAATATCAAACGGAGTCCAAACGGAATGAAACCTTCGGGAACGTGATTTTCTCACCGAATATGATCTAGGAGACTTGGACCCTACGTCAAGAAAGAAAGGAGGTGGGCACGAGGTAGGGGGGCGCGCCCTCCACCCTCGTGGGCCCCACCTTGCTCCACCGACGTACTTCTTCCTCCTATATATACCTACGTACCCCCAAACGATCAGATACGGAGCCAAAAACCTAATTCCACCACCGCAACCTTCTGTACCCACGAGATCCCATCTTGGGGCCTGTTCCAGAGCTCCGCCGGAGGGGGCATCCATCACGGAGGGCTTCTACATCATCACCATAGCCTCTCCGATGAAGTGTGAGTAGTTTACCTCAGACCTTCGGGTCCATAGTTAGTAGCTAGATGGCTTCTTCTCTCTTTTTGGATCTCAATACAATGTTCTCCCCCTCTCTCGTGGAGATCTATTCGATGTAATCTTCTTTTTGCGGTGTGTTTGTTGAGACCGATGAATTGTGGGTTTATGATCAAGATTATCTATGAACAATATTTGAATCTTCTCTGAATTCTTTTATGTATGATTGGTTATCTTTGCAAGTCTCTTCGAATTATCAGTTTGGTTTGGCCTACTAGATTGATCTTTCTTGCAATGGGAGAAGTGCTTAGTTTTGGGTTCAATCTTGCGGTGTCCTTTCCCAGTGACAGCAGGGGCAGCAAGGCACGTATTGTATTGTTGCCATCGAGGATAACAAGATGGGGTTTTTATCATATTGCATGAATTTATCCCTCTACATCATGTCATCTTGCTTAAAGCGTTACTCTGTTTTTGAACTTAATACTCTAGATGCATGCTGGATAGCGGTCGATGAGTGGAGTAATAGTAGTAGATGCAGGCAGGAGTCGGTCTACTTGTCTCGGACATGATGCCTATATAGATGATCATACCTAGATATTCTCATAACTATGCTCAATTCTGTCAATTGCTCAACAGCAATTTGTTCACCCATCGTAGAATACTTATGCTCTTGAGAGAAGCCACTAGTGAAACCTATGGCCCCCGGGTCTATCTCATCATATTAATCTTCCATCACTTTATTTATTGCTTTGCTTTTTACTTTGCCTTTTACTTTTCACTTTGCATCTTTATCATAAAATACCAAAAATATTATCTATCATCTCTATCAGATCTCACTCTCGTAAGTGATCGTGAAGGGATTGACAACCCCTATCACGTTGGTTGCGTGGAGCTATTGCTTTTGTGTAGGTACGAGGGACTTGCGTGTATCCTCCTACTGGATTGATACCTTGGTTCTCAAAAACTGAAGGGAAATACTTACGCTACTTTGCTGCATCATCCTTTCCTCTTCAAGGAAATCCAACGCAGTGCTCAAGAGGTAGCAAGAAGAATTTCTAGCGCCGTTGCCGGGGAGTCTACGCAAAAGTCAACATACCAAGTACCCATCACAATCCCTTATCTCTCGCATTACATTATTTGCCATTTGCCTCTCGTTTTCCTCTCCCCCACTTCACCCTTACCGTTTTATTCGCCCTTTTTCCGTTCGTCTTTTCGTTTGCCTTGATGTATTACTTGGCTCGTTTGCTCGTTTGGTTGAAATAGTTGAGTATTTATTCCTAAACAGAGAAGCTAATATCTATGGATCCTCATCCGCTTGCCAATCTTTTTAAGAGATCCAATTATGATAAACCAATTCCTGGTGATTTGGATGCACTAGATTATCTTTATAAGGTTTTGCCTAAAATCCGTGAATCTAAAAATTGTGATGAAGTGCTTTATAAAGTGATTCACGATAGATCTTTGAATAAAAAGCATGATTGCAATGACTTTAAGATAAATTCTATTGATGTCAATTGTGCTAATAATATGCAAAACCCTAAGCTTGGGGATGCTAGTTTTGCTATGTCCACTATGTCATGATCATGATTGGGGTAGATTCTTCTTATGATCTTGAAAATTTATTTAAACCCCATGATGAATATAAGATTGCTAATAGTGTTTGCAATAATATTGAAAGTGGGTTTGGAAGAGTGTCAACTTTAGATCCCACGTATTTGGATAATATTCAATCTTATGAAATTTTTGATAAAAGTGGGCTTGGAGAAATCATGACTTTAGTCAATGATAATCCCACTATTTTGGAAGAGTGTCAACTTTGCATGCATGTGGATCGTGTTGAGAATATGTTATGTGATAGCTATTTTGTTGATTTTTCTTATGATCCTACATGTAATTATTATGAGAGAGGAAAATATGGTTATAGAAATTTTCATGTTACTAAATTACCTCTCGTTATGTTGAGATTGCTATTGTTCCTTTCTGCTTCCTTACATATGCTAGTTTTTGTTTGCTACGATAATTTGTTTGCCTATAATATGCCTATGCATAGGAAGTATGTTAGACTTAAGTGTGTTTGTCACATGTTTTATGATGCTCTCTTTATGCTTCAATTCTTGTCTTTCACGTGAGCATCATTGAAATCTTAATGCCTAGCTAAAAAGGCTTTAAAGAAAAGCGCTTGTTGGGAGACAACCAAATATTTTTCCTTGCTGCTTAGTAATAAATCTTTGTTATAGCCTCTGGTTAGATGTGATTTTATGTTTTAATTAGTGTTTGTGCCAAGTTAAACCTATAGGATCTTCTTGGATGATAGTTATTTGATCTTGCTGTAATTTCCAGAAACTTTCTATTCACGAAAACAATTGTTCAAAATCACCATAACGTGATAAAATAGTGATTCCAATTGCTGCTGATCAATAAACAAATTGCCCAGGTCGTCCTATTTTGGCTGATATTTTGGAGTTCCAGAAGTTTGTGTTAGTTACAGATTACTACAGACTGTTCTGTTTTTGACAGATTCTGTTTTTCGTGTGTTGTTTGCTTATTTTGATGAATCTATGGCTAGTAAAATAGTTTATAAACCATAGAGAAGTTGGAATACAGTAGGTTTAACACCAATATAAATAAATAATGAGTTCATTACAGTACCTTGAAGTGGTCTTTTGTTTTCTTTCGCTAACGGAGCTCACGAGATTTTCTGTTAAGTTTTGTGTTGTGAAGTTTTCAAGTTTTGGGTGAAAGATTTTTGATGGATTATGGAACAAGGAGTGGCAAGAGCCTAAGCTGGGGATGCCCATGGCACCCCCAAGATAATCTAAGGACACCAAAAAGTCAAAGCTTGGGGATGCCCCGGAAGGCATCCCCTCTTTCGTCTACTTCCATCGGTAACTTTACTTGGAGCTATTTTTTATTCACCACATGATATGTGATTTGCTTGGAGCGTCTTGTATGATTTGAGTCTTTGCTTTTTAGTTCACCACAATCATCCTTGCTGTACACACCTTTTGAGAGAGCCATACATGATTTGGAATTTGTTAGAATACTCTATGTGCTTCACTTATATCTTTTGACTTATATAGTTTTGCTCTAGTGCTTCACTTATATCTTTTAGAGCACGGTGGTGGATTTGTTTTAAAGAAATTATTGATCTCTCATGCTTCACTTAGATTATTTTGAGAGTCTTAAATAGCATGGTAATTTTCTTAAATAATCCTAATATGCTAGGTATACAAAAATAGTAAAAACTTTCTTTTGAGTGTGTTGAATACTAAGAGAAGTTTGATGCTTGATAATTGTTTTGAGATATGAAGATGGTGATATTAGAGCCATGCTAGTTGATTAGTTGTGAATTTGAGGAATACTTGTGTTAAAGTTTTTGATTCCCGTAGCATGCACGTATGGTGAACCGTTATGTGATGAAGTCAGAGCATGATTTATTTATTGATTGTCTTCCTTATGAGTGGCGGTCGGGGACGAGCGATGGTCTTTTCCTACCAATCTATCTCCCTAGGAGCATGGGCGTAATACTTTGCTTTGATAACTTGTAGATTTTTGCAATAAGTATACGGGTTCTTCATGACTAATGTTGAGTCCATGGATTATACGCACTCTCACCTTTCCACCATTGCTAGCCTCTCTAATACTGCGCACTTTTCGCCAGTATCATACACCCACCAAATACCTTCCTCAAAACAGCCACCATACCTACCTATCATGGCATTTCCATAGCCATTCCGAGATATATTGCCATGCAACTTTGCACCGTTCCGTTTATTATGACACGCTCCATCATTGTCATATTGCTTAGCATGATCATGTAGTTGACATCGTATTTGTGGCAAAGCCACCATTCATAATTCTTCCATACATGTCACTCTTGATTCATTGCATATCCCGGTACACCGCCGGAGGCATTCATATAGAGTCATATTTTGTTCTAAGTATCGAGTTGTAATTGTTGAGTTGTAAGAAAATAAAAGTGTGATGATCATCATTTTTAGATCATTGTCCCAAGTAAGGAAAAAGATGATGGAGACTATGATTCCCCCACAAGTCGGGATGAGACTCCGGACAGAAAATAAATAAAGGGGAAACGAGGCCATAAAAAAAAGAGAAAAGAAAAGGCCCAAAAAAATGAGAGAAAAAGAGAGAAGGTACAATGTTACTATCCTTTTACCACACTTGTGCTTCAAAGTAGCACCATGATCTTCATGATAGAGAGTCTCTCATTTTGTCACTTTCATATACTAGTGGGAATTTTTCATTATGGAACTTGGCTTGTATATTCCAATGATGGGCTTCCTCAAAATGCCCTAGGTCTTCGTGAGCAAGCGAGTTGGATGCACACCCACTTAGTTTCTTTTGTTGAGCTTTCATATATTTATAGCTCTAGTGCATCCGTTGCATGGCAATCCCTACTCACTCACATTGATATCTATTGATGGGAATCTCCATAGCCCGTTGATACGCCTAGTTGATGTGAGACTATCTTCTTCCTTTTTATCTTCTCCACAACCACCATTCTATTCCACATATAGTGCTATATCCATGGCTCACGCTCATGTATTGCGTGAAGATTGAAAAAGTTTTGAAAATGTCAAAAGTATGAAACAATTGCTTGGCTTGTCATCGGGATTGTGCATGATTTAAATACTTTGTGTGGTGAAGATAGAGCATAGCCAGACTATATGATTTTGTAGGGATAACTTTCTTTGGCCATGTTATTTTGAGAAGACATAATTGCTTAGTTAGTATACTTGAAGTATTATTATTTTTATGTCAATATGAACTTTTGTCTTGAATCTTTCGGATCTGAATATTCATTTCACAATTAAGAAGAATTACATTGAAATTATGCCAAGTAGCACTCCGCATCAAAAATTCTGTTTTTATCATTTACCTACTCGAGGACGAGCAGGAATTAAGCTTGGGGATGCCTGATACGTCTCCAACGTATCTATAATTTTTGATTGCTCCATGCTATATTATCTACTGTTTTGGACAATATTGGGCTTTATTTTCCACTTTTATATTATTTTTTGCCTATTTCAGAGTTTCGAAGAAATGGAATATCAAACGGAGTCCAAACGGAATGAAACCTTCGGGAACGTGATTTTCTCACCGAATATGATCTAGGAGACCTGGACCCTACGTCAAGAAAGAAAGGAGGTGGGCACGAGGTAGGGGGGCGCGCCCACCCCCCAGGCCGCGCCCTCCACCCTCGTGGGCCCCACCTTGCGCCACCGACGTACTTCTTCCTCCTATATATACCTACGTACCCCAAACGATCAGATACGGAGCCAAAAACCTAATTCCACTGCCGCGACCTTCTGTGCCCACGAGATCCCATCTTGGGGCCTGTTCCGGAGCTCCGGCGGAGGGGGCATCCATCACGGAGGGCTTCTACATCATCACCATAGCCTCTCCGATGAAGTGTGAGTAGTTTACCTCAGAACTTCGGGGTCCATAGTTAGTAGCTAGATGACTTCTTCTCTCTTTTTGGATCTCAATACAATGTTCTCCCCCTCTCTCGTGGAGATCTATTTGATGTAATCTTCTTTTTGCGGTGTGTTTGTTGAGACCGATGAATTGTGGGTTTATGATCAAGATTATATATGAACAATATTTGAATCTTCTCTGAATTCTTTTATGTATGATTGGTTATCTTTGCAAGTCTCTTCGAATTATCAGTTTGGTTTGGCCTACTAGATTGATCTTTCTTGCAATGGGAGAAGTGCTTAGCTTTGGGTTCAATCTTGCGGTGTCCTTTCCCAGTGACAGCAGGGGCAGCAAGGCACGTATTGTATTGTTGCCATCGAGGATAACAAGATGTTTTTTTATCATATTGCATGAATTTATCCCTCTACATCATGTCATCTTGCTTAAGGCGTTACTCTATTTTCTTGAACTTAATTCTCTAGATGCATGCTGGATAGCGGTCGATGAGTGGAGTAATAGTAGTAGATGCAGGCAGGAATCGGTCTACTTGTCTCGGACGTGATGCCTATATACATGATCATACCTAGATATTCTCATAACTATGCTCAATTATGTCAATTGCTCAACAGTAATTCATTCACCCACCGCAGAATACTTATGCTCTTGAGAGAAGCCACTAGTGAAACCTATGGCCCCCGGGTCTATCTCCATCATATTAATCTTCCATCACTTTATTTATTGCCTTTGCTTTTATTTTACTTTGCATATTTATCATAAAAATACCAAAAATATTATCTATCATCTCTATCAGATCTCACTCTCGTAAGTGACCGTGAAGGGATTGACAACCCTTTATCGCGTTGGTTGCGAGGAGTTAATTTCTTTGTGCAGGTACGAGGGACTCGTGTGTAGCCTCCTACTAGATTGATACCTTGGTTCTCAAAAACTGAGGGAAATACTTACGCTACTTTGCTGCATCATCCTTTCCTCTTCAAGGAAATCCAACGCAGTGCTCAAGAGGTAGCAGCGCGCCCTCCACCCTCGTGGATGCCTCGTATCCTCTTCGGACTACTTCTTATTTTCCTATTTTCCCAAATATTCCAAAACGGAGAAAAATTGTCATTATAACTGTTTTGGAGTCGGTTTACTTACCGTACCACATACCTATTCCTTTTCAGAGTCTGAAACGTTCTGGAAAGTATCCCTTATGTATTCCTCCAGGGTTGCGGTCTCAATAACATTAGTTTCAACATTTATGGGATTACCTGAGATATAATGTTTGATTCTTTGACCGTTCACCACCTTCGGATTTGTGCCTTCGAAGTTGTTAATTTTTGTGGCACCGGAACGATAGACCTCCTCGATAACGTAAGGGCCATCCCATTTAGAGAGGAGTTTTCCTGCAAAAAATCTTAAACGAGAGTTGTATAACAGAACATAATCACCTACATTAAACTCATGCTTTTGTATCCTTTTGTCATGCCATCTTTTAACCTTTTCTTTGAACAGTTTGGCATTCTCATGGGCCTGGGTTCTCCATTCATCAAGTGAGCTAATGTCAAATAGCCTCTTCTCACTGGCAAGTTTGAAATCATAATTGAGCTCTTTAATGGCCAACTATGCCTTATGTTCTAGTTCGAGAGGTAAGTGACATGCTTTTCCATAAACCATTTTATACGGAGACATACCCATAGGATTTTTATATGCAGTTCTATAGGCCCATAATGCATCATCAAGTTTCTTGGACCAATTTTTTCTAGATCTATTAACAGTCTTTTGCAAAATTAATTTAATCTCCCTATTACTTAGTTCTACTTGACCACTAGATTGTGGATGGTATGGAGATGCAATTCTATGATTAACGTCATACTTAGCAAGCATTTTACAAAAAGCACCATGAATACAATGTGAACCACCATCAGTCATTAAATATCTAGGGACTCCAAACCTCGGGAAAATAACTTCTTTAAGCATCTTAATAGAGGTGTTATTATCAGCACTACTAGTTGGAATAGCTTCTACCCACTTAGGAGCCCCCTCTAGGCCCAAACAATGGTGAAGTGTCATGTAGTCGATGTTCACATAACACCACTAGAGGAAAGACAACACACATCTCATCGAAATATCGAACGAATACCAAATTCACATGACTACTTATAGCAAGACTTCTCCCATGTCCTCAGGAACAAACGTAAGTACTCACAAATCATATTCATGTTCATAATCAGAGGGGTATTAATATGCATAAGGATCTAAACATAAGATCTTCCACCAAATAAACCAACTAGCATCAACTACAAGGAGTAATCAACACTACTAGCAACCCACAGGTACCAATCTGAGGTTCTGAGACAAAGATTGGATACAAGAGATGAACTAGTGGTTTTAGAGGAGATGGTGCTGGTGAAGATGTTGATGGATATTGACCCCCTCCTGATGAGAGGATCGATGGTGATGACGATGGTGATGATTTCCCCCTCCCGGAGGGATGTTTCCCCGGCAGAACAGCTCCGTCGGAGCCCTAGATTGGTTCCGCCAAAGTTCCGCCTCGAGACGGTGGCGTTTCGTCCCGAAATCTTCCTTCTGATTTATTCCAGGGCGAAAGACTTCATATAGACAAAGATGGGCACCGGAAGCCTGCCAGGGGGCCCAAGAGGCAGGGGGCGTGCCCAGGGGGTAGGGCGCGCCCCCACCCTCGTGGATGGTGGGTGGCCCCCCTCTGGTGCTTTCTTCTCCGAATATTTTTAATATATTCCAAAACTGACTTCCGTGAAATTCCAGGACTTTTGGAGTTGTGCAGAATAGGTTTCTAATATTTGCTCCTTTTTCAGCCCAGAATTCCAGCTGCCGACATTCTCCCTCTTCATGTAAACCTTGTAAAATAAGAGAGAATAGGCATAAGTATTATGACATAATGTGTAATAATAGCACATAATGCAATAAATATCGATATAAAAGCATGATGCAAAATGGATGTATGAACACACACGCATGCACACGAACTGCATGCATGCAACACTCACACGAACACATGTAGCCACTACAAAAAAAGACATCCGTGACATTTTGGGCCGAACGAAATTTTTTCTGTCATACTTATGACACTTCTATGACGATAATTGTGACAAAACCCGGTATCATCATAGATGTGGTGGGCTCCTACTTCTATGACAAAAAATCATGATAGAAAATGGGCTTTTCATCCTGGGCGGGCCGGAGACGCAACTGCATGACATTCTTTGGGCCGTCCATGATGGAAAAAACCGTGGTAGAAGCGAGGGCGAGGAAAATATCGGGGGAGTTCCCGGTTACGGTGGGTGGTCGGGGGCCGAGTGATGCGCGTTTCTCTCTTATGTACGCGCGTGTGTGCGAGGCGTTGTGCTCTAACTGAACCCGAGCGAGGCGTTGGGCTCTAACTGAACCCGAGCGATTGCACTAGCTACGTTACTGAACCCGAGCGATCGATCACTTGCTGTTAATTGAACTGGAGTGATTCCTTCGCTACTGCTGCTAACTGAAGCCGATCAATGCTGCCTCTTGATGAACAGTGAGCGTTGTTGGGGGTTTGGATGAACAGTTCCCGGTGGGGGGTTGGATGATGTAACGTCCCGGATGTAACATTCCATAACTGTAACTCCAACTCTTGCCATTTCCGGCTATGTCATGTGTTATATCCTCCGTGGTTGGGTTTTTGTCCTTGTTTTGCATTTTGTTCATGTCATGCATTTTATCTCATGTCATCATGTGCATCTCATTTGCATTCGTGTTCATCTCATGCATTCGATCATTTTCCCCGTTGTCCGTTTTGGAGTCCGACACTCACAAATGCACCCGTTGCACCTCTCAGATCTCGTTTCGTGAGCGGGAGAAAAACGTTCTCGGATTGGGCCAAGATTTGTCGAGTGGCTTTGGTACATCACCGGTAGGCCGCCTGTCAAATTTCGTTGCATTTGGAGGTCGTTTGATGCCCCAATGGTTAACCGTGCAACCGCCGAAACCCCTCCCTCTTTGCAGCCCACCACCCCTTCATAACAGCCCACTAGCCCATCTAAACACCCTCCATGCTCTCCTTCGTTGGATCACGATCGTGTGGGCGAAAACCGCACCTTATCTGGACTCTCCTAGCTCCCTCTACCTATAAATAGACCCTCCCCCCCCCAAATTTGCGGACGAAACCCTAGATCCACCGCTTTTTGGTGAGTGGAACAAGCTTGCAAATTTGCTATCATGAATCTGTTTCTGCCATGCCATGTTTTTCTGCCAAGTCTGAATCGGTTCATATCACTTGCCATGTTTGCATTGATGCTACCATATTTTTTGTGCATTTTTTGCTCAAGTTCATTAAGGGAGTTTTGTTCATTGCTTTTCGTACTAGCATGCCATGCCTTTTTTTGCCATAATATCTTCATGTAGCATGTAGTTTACTAGCTCTAAACATTGCTACCTGATGCTGTTTCTGTCAAGATCAGTGAAAAACTGCCTAGTCTGTAAACTGTTTGTCATTTGCATTTTTGCCATGCTGTTTTAGGCTTGTTGTAGTGAGTTCTAGCAAGATCTCATTATTCATGATTTGTATAACTTCACCTTTATTTCACTGCCATGTGATTTTTTTATGTTGGAGTGTTGTAGCATATTTTCTTGATGCATCCTAAGTGCTGTGATGCTGTTAAGTGCAGTTTTGCCTTGTTCGTGTTTTGCTCGTCATTTGCAAACCGTGCATCCGTTTCCGGTGATCTTTATATCGATATTGATTTCGACCGAAACCTCCTAACCTTTCCACTGGCATGCTTGGTTTGCCAACTTGATGCCATGATCATATTTTTCCTTCTGGAGTACCCATATGCATTGCACATCATATCTTGCATCCCATGCCATGTCTTGCTTCATGTTGCTTGTGCATTCCACCATGATTGATTGTTGTTCTGTTGCTTGTGTTCTTGCTTTGGGTAGAGCTGGGAGAAGAGTTTGTGAATGAGGATCCTGTTGAGTATGTTTACGAGGAGCAAGCTTTCGACAACCCTGAGAACTTTGCAGGCAAGATGATCATTACCCCCGATATCACTTCTATATTTGCTTGCTAGTTGTTCGTTCTATCGCTATGTCGCGCTACCTACCACTTTTTTATCATGCCTCCCATATTGCCATGTCAAGCCTCTAACCCATCTTCCTAGCAAACCGTTGTTTGGCTATGTTACCGCTTTTGCTCAGCCCCTCTTATAGCGTTGCTAGTTGCAGGTGCCTTGCAGGTTGTTCCATGTTGGAACATGGATATGTTGGGATATCACAATATCTCTTATTTAATTAATGCATCTATATACTTGGTAAAGGGTGGAAGGCTTAGCCTTTTGCTTGGTGTTTTGTTCCACTCTTGCCGCCCTAGTTTCCGTCATACCGGTGTTATGTTCCTTGATTTTGCGTCCCTAACACGGTGAGGGTTTATGGGCCCCTATTGATAGTTCGATTTGAATAAAACTCCTCCAACAAGGCCCAACATCGGTTTTACCATTTGCCTAATAACAACTAAAACTTGCATAGGGACTTTCCGGACCCCGTGGACTTAATCAACCCCCCCCCCCCCCCGGGGGGCCAATGCTCCTCATGAGTGTTGGTCCAAACCTGTCAACCGCCGGTAGCCGCCAGGGGCAACTTTGGATTGGCCTACCGGAAGTTTGGACAATCCGATCGTGGCCTGAGACGAGATACACGCGGCTACTATCAGGGTGTCGGCATGTTGTGAGGTCTTGCTGGACTAGTTTTACCATTGTCGAAATATCTTGTGCACCGGGATTCCTAGTCTGATCGGAGGGTCCCGCGATGGAGGATTGTCTCCGCGGATCGTGAGCTTGTCATGGGCTAAGTTGGGACGCCCCTGCAGGGTTAAAACTTTCGAGAGCCGTGCCCGTGGTTATGTGGCAGATGGGAATTTGTTAATATCCGGTTGTAGAGAACTTGACACTTGACTTGATTAAAATACACCAATCGCGTGTGTAACCGTGATGGTCTCTTTTCGACGAGGTTCGGGAATAGAACACGGTGGGGTTATGTTTGAATGTAAGTAGTTCAGGATCACTTCTTGATCACTTCTAATTTACAACCATTGCTAGCTTTCATCTTACTCTTATGCTCGTATGTTAGCTACCATATTTGCTTAGTGCTTGCTGCAACTCCACCTTATACCCACATCCTACCTATAAGCTTAAATAGTCTTGATCTCGCGGGTTTTGAGATTGCTGAGTCCTCGTGACTCACAAATACTACCAAAACAGTTGTAGGTGCCGATGATACCGATGCAGGTGATGCAACCGAGCTCAAGTGGGAGTTCGACGAAGACCTTGGCCGTTACTATGTTTCCTTTCCGGATGATCAGTAGCGGTGCCCAGTAGGGACGTGATCGGGATTTAGCATTTGGGTTGTCTTCTTTTCATTTGGATCCGTCCGTAGTCGGACCTTGTGTGTACTTTGTTTAATGTATGAATTATTTGATCATTATGTGACGTGGCGATTGTAAGCCAACTATTTACTTCCTTGTTCTTGTACATGGGATTGTGTGAAGATGACCCTTCTTGCGACAATACCAAAATGCGGTTATGACTCTAAGTCGTGCCTCAACACGTGGGAGATATAGCCACATCTTGGGCGTTACAAGTTGGTAATCAGAGCCCCCTGCTTGATCGAACCGCTGACGTTGTTGAGTCTAGAACAAAACTGTTTTGAGTCTTAGGATTATATATATCGGAGAGTAGGATTCTTTTTACTCCTCAGCCCCCTTCGTCGCTCTGGTCAGGTCTCCTGACGTAGATGTTTTGACTTTCCTCTCCTCATTTTCACTAATTTTTTTAGGATCACGCGGGTATCTTGGGATCGTTCCGATATTCTTGTGTCGAGAACATTGTTCCTGGTGCCTCCTGACATTTAGGGGTTGTGGCAGTGTCCTGGGGAGTTGAGCTTCGAGGTGTTGTCGTCACAATTTTATCATTGCAGTTCAGGAATACCTGAGTTCGCCGACATCGAAAATCTCTTTTATGCAGTTAGTGGTGAGATAACCTCAACACCACCCAGTACTAGGGAGGGAGTTCGGGAGTATTTCCGTAGCTTGTATAACGGATGCTTTTCGAAGGTTGAGGTACACGATTTCCGGAGTTTTCTTGGTTATGTGTTGACGGATGGATACAGTTGGAGCGTAGGGCTTGTTAGTTGTGTGATATATATTGTGCCTCCCTGTATCCCCAACACCAGATTGCATAACCAGAGAGTTTCGGGAGTTGATAGGTGGGAATTCAAGTAGCTCTTAGTTATTCTTCCGACAGATAATTGGTATGGGATTGGGCGATCCTAACCATTTATTTGTTCCAGTCGTACCTTGTTGTTTCATTCATCAATCTCTTTTTACGTGGCTTCTCACCTTAATGGTCGTGTAATGTTAACTTTGGAATTCATTCATTCAATCTTTGTTCGAATGTTTGTTGTGAAGACTGTATGTTGCACATTTCTATCCGTTGATTCAGCTTGTCTATCTGTCTATCATATTCTAACGGATGTCACCCTCTTTAGGATAGCTCCTCCAACACGTCTGAATCCGCAACGTACTCACGGAGAGCAGTCCAACCCTCCGCCACCTCCTCCGCCTCTGGAGGCGTGGCAAGCTGTGATGGCAGCCACCAACGCCAATACCCAGATGCTTTTGCAACTCTTTCAAGAGCGCAACCAAGGTCAAGGCAACCAAGGAAATCAAGGTCAAGGGCAATTCAACAATCAGCCTCGGTTTGCTACCCTCAACTAGTTTCTTGCAAATCAGCCAAAGTCTTTCAGCGCTTGTGCCGAGGCCATGGACGCCGATGATTGGCTCATGGACATCAGCAAGCATTTTGAATGCAGCAATGTCAGGCCCGAGGACTACGTCAAGTTCGCTTCTTTTCAGCTCAAGGACCAAGCAGCTGATTGGTATCAGCAATACAAAGATTCCAAAGGGGCTCGAGCTATTACCTGGACTGACTTCTGCCAAGACTTTCGAGCTCATCACATTCCAACAAGTGTTGTCGAGAGCAAGCGTGAGGAATTCCGCAATCTCAAGCAAGGAAGCATGTCCGTGTATCAATACAACATCTAGTTTCAGAAGCTTGCTCGCTTCGCAAGGCAAGACGTTCCCGATGAAAAGAGCATGATCTATCACTTCAGGGGTGGCCTCAGAGAAGATCTGCAGTTAGCTCTTGTTCTTGTTGAGACTACTCAGTTTGATTAGTTCTATAACATGGCCCTCAAGCAAGAAGCTTCTCAGCTCAAGTGTGAGGCTTCAAAGAAGAGAATCAGGGATGCAGTTCACTCGTCTTCTTCCTCTCAAGTGGCAGCTAAGCAACAGAAGTTCTGGCTTCCTCCACCTCCTCCGTTTCGTCAGCCCTAGCAGCAGAAGAACTCATGTGGCCGTGGATCCTCCCACCCACCCAACCCAGGCTATTAGAACAAGTCTCAGACTCAAGCTCAGAGGACAGGTGGTCCTCCTCCTCCTTATCATCGTCCGCTCTCAGAGGTCACTTGTCACAGGTGTGGTTTGAAAGGGCATTACTCAAACAAGTGCACCCAGAAGCGCCTTCCGCCTCCTCCTCCGGCCAGATCAGCAAGCAATGCAGTTGTCAAGCACAATCCCAAGTTTGCAAAGGTGAACATGTTGAATGCAGCTCAAGCAGAGGATTCTTTAGATGTGATCATGGGTAACCTCATAGTTTACTCTATCCCTGCTAAAGTGTTGTTTGATTCTGGTGCTTCGCGTTCTTTCATTTCAAGACCTTTTGCATCGAAGCATGAGTTTGTTTTTCAAGATTTGGCTAGGCCATTGTTTGTTGTTTCTCCGGGTAAAGTTTTGAACTCAAGCAGCTTTATTCCGAATGTCGGTATCAAGATGGGCA
Source organism: Triticum aestivum (assembly GCF_018294505.1). Classification (NCBI taxonomy): domain Eukaryota; kingdom Viridiplantae; phylum Streptophyta; class Magnoliopsida; order Poales; family Poaceae; genus Triticum; species Triticum aestivum. Next base: position 305,108,108 of record NC_057811.1, on the reverse strand, counting down.
ATTATAAATTCCTGGCTTCCCCAATTGTTCTCGGCAATTCCGATATTGATCTCATTCTCGGAATGGATTGGCTTTCTCAGCACAAGGCCTTTCTTGATTGTGCTGCCAGGGAGATTAAATTGACGCACCCTCCTGAGGATGTGATCATCTACGCCACCTGTGATGAAACCATTCAGTTGTTCTCTCTCAATGAGAAGGGCGAGTTAGACGCTATTTCTCATATTCCAGTTGTATGTGAGTATCAAGATGTTTTTCTAGAAGAGCTTCCGGGTATGCCTCCTCACCGGCCAGTCGAGTTCGTTATCGATCTTGAGCCCGGTACTGAACCCGTTTGCAAGCGCCCCTACAAGCTTGGGCCAAAAGAGCTGAAGGAATTGAAGAAACAGCTCGATGAACAAGAGCGTCTGGGTCTGATCAGATCAAGTTCATCTCCGTGGGGTTGTGGTGTTCTTTTTGTCCAGAAGAAGATGGCACGGACCGACTTTGCGTCGATTACCGCCCATTGAACAAGAAGACAATCAAGAATAAGTACCCACTTCCCAACATCAATGAGCTATTCGAGCAACTCAAAGGTGCAAAGGTGTTCTCCAAGCTTGACCTCCGTATGGGTTATCATCAGATTCACATTCATGAAGAAGATATCCCCAAGACAGCATTCAGAACAAGCTTTGGTTCTTATGAATATACTGTCATGTCTTTCGGGCTTGTCAATGCCCCTCCAACATTCTCTCGCATGATGAATTTCATCTTCAACCCCTATACAAATGAATTCGTCCTGGTGTATCTCGATGATATCTTGGTGTTCTCCAAGAATAAGAAGGATCATGCCAAACGTTTGCGATTGGTGCTCGACAAGCTCAGAGAGTATCAATTATATGCAAAATTCTCCAAATGTGAGTTTTGGCTTGATGAAGTTCTTTACCTTGGCCACATTATCTCCGCATTGCGGTTAATCCGGAAAAGGTTTCTGCAATTGTCAACTGGGAACCTCCTTAGATTGTCAAGCAGCTCCGCAGTTTCCTTGGGCTTGCAAGCTATTGCCGAAGATTTCTTGAGAATTTCTCAAAGATTGCTAAACCTCTTTCCAACCTCCTCCATAAGCATGTCAAGTATTCCTAGACTCCTGAGTGTGACGTTGCTTTCAACACTCTCAAAGAGAAACTCGTCACAGCTCCTGTCCTAACTCCTCCTGATGAGTCCAGGCCATACGAAGTTTTCTGTGATGCCTCGTTGCAAGGTCTCGGTGCCGTGTTAATGCAAGAGAAGAAAGTTTTGGCCTATACTTCTCGTCAGTTGAAGCCAAATGAAAGGAACTAACCCACTCACAATCTTGAGTTGGCGGTAGTTGTCCATGCATTAATAACATGGAGACATCTTTTGTTGGGAAGGCAAGTGGACATTTTCACCGATCACAAGAGCCTCAAATATATCTTCACTCAACCCAACCTCAACCTCCGGCAAACTCGTTGGGTCGAAATGATTCAAGAGTACAATCCAAGTATTGAATACACTCCAGGCAAGGCAAATGTGATTGCAGATGCTTTGAGAAGAAAGGCTTATTGCAACAGCTTAATTCTCAAGCCATTCCAACCAGATCTTTGTGAAGCTTTTCGCAAGCTCAACCTCCAAGTTCTTCCTCAAGGTTTTCTTGCCAACCTTCAAGTCACTCCAACTTTGGAAGACCAAATTCGTGAGGCACAACTCCTTGATACTATGGTGAAGAAGGTGAAACATGGTATTGCCAAGGGCTTATCCAAATACAAGTGCTATCACATTGATGACAAGAACACCTTATTCTTCGAGGACCGGATTGTGGTTCCTAAAGGTGATCTAAGGAAGGTCATAATGAACAAAGCGCACAATTCTCTTCTTTCCATTCATCCAGGCAGTTCGAAGATGTACAATGACCTCAAGCAGTCGTATTGGTGGACTGAAATGAAGCAAGAGATTGCTCAATTTGTGAATGAATGTGATGTTTGCCGAAGGGTGAAAGCAGAACATCAACGACCAGCTAGTCTTCTCCAACCTCTTGCTATTCCAGAATGGAAGTTTGATCATATCGAAATGGACTTTGTCACTGGCTTTCCCAAGTCCAAGCGTGGGAATGATGCTATCTTCGTTGTCATCGACAAGCTTAAAAAAGTGGCTCATTTCCTTCCAATCAAAGAATCTATCACGACAGCTCAGTTGGCAGAGCTATACACCTCCAGAATTGTCTCATTGTACGGAATTTCGCAATTGATCTCTTCAGACCGAGGAATCATTTTCTGTCATGTTCTGGGACTCCTTCCAAAAGGCCATGGGCACCAACATTTGCTTCAGCACGGCTTTCCATCCTCAAACAAGTGGCCAAGTCAAGAGAGTCAATCAAATCCTCGAAGACATGCTCAGAGCTTGTGTTATCTCTTTCGGTATGAAGTGGGAAGATTGCCTCCCATATGCCGAGTTCTCCTACAACAACGGCTTCCAAGCAAGTTTGGGCAAGGCCCCATTCAAAATTCTTTATGGCAGAAAGTGTCGTAGTCCTCTCAATTGGTCCGAGACTGGTGAACGCCAACTTCTTGGCAATGACTTGATCACAGAAGATGAAGAAATGTGTAAAGTCATCCGTGAAAATCTCAAAGCCGCGCAATCACGCCAGAAGAGTTACTATGATAGCAAGTACAGTGACTTGGCTTTCGAGATCGGAGACCATGTCTACCTCCGCGTCTCTCCAATAAAAGGCACTCAACACTTCGGTATCAAAGGGAAACTTTGAAGGAAATATGCCCTAGAGGCAATAATAAAGTTATTATTTATATTTCCTTATATCATGATAAATGTTTATTATTCATGCTAGAATTGTATTAACCGGAAACTTAGTACATGTGTGAATACATATACAAACAGAGTGTCACTAGTATGCCTCTACTTGACTAGCTCGTTAATCAAAGATGGTTAAGTTTCCTAGCCATGGACAAAGAGTTGTCATTTGATAAGCGTGATCACATCATTAGGGTATGATGTGAATTGACTTGACCCATCCGTTAGCTTAGCACGATGATTGTTACAGTTCATTGCTACTGCTTTCTTCATGACTTATACATGTTCCTCAGACTATGAGATTATGCAACTCCCGAATACCTGAGGAACACCTTGTGTGCTACCAAACGTCACAACGTAACTGGGTGATTATAAAGGTGCTCTACAGGTTTCTCCGATGGTACTTGTTGAGTTGGCATAGATCGACATTAGGATTTGTCACTCCGATTGTCGGAGAGGTATCTCTGGGCCCTCTCGGTAATGCACATCACTAGCCTTGCAAGAAATGTGACTAATGAGTTAGTTGCGGGATGATGCATTACGGAACGAGTAAAGAGACTTGCCGATAATGAGATTGAACTAGGTATTGAGATACCGACGATCGAATCTCGGGCAAGTAACATACCAATGACAAAGGGAACAACGTATGTTGTTATGCAGTCTGACCGATAAAGATCTTCGTAGAATATGCAGGAACCAATAGGAGCATCCACGTTCCTCTATTGGTTATTGACCGGAGACGTGTCTCGGTCATGTCTACATAGTTCTCGAAGTCATAGGGTCCGCACGCTTAACGTTCGGTGACGATCGATATTATGAGTTTAGGTGTTTTGATGTACCGAAGGTAGTTCGGAGTCCCGGATATGATCACGGACATGATGAGGAGTCTCGAAATGGTCGATACATAAAGATTGATATATTGGACAACTACATTCGGACACCAGAAGTGTTCTGGGTGGTTTCGGAGAAAACTGGAGTGCCGGAGGGTTACCGGAACCCCCCCGGGGAAAGATGGGCCTACATGGGCCATAGGGAAGAGGGGAGGCAGCCCACAAGGGGCAGCCGCGCCCCCTCCCTATAGGGAGTCCGAATTGGACTAGGGAGGGCCCCCTCCTTTCCTTCTCCTCTTCCTCTCCCTTCCTTCTTTCCCCTTCTCCTCCTAGTTGGACTAGGAAAGGGGGAGTCCTACTCCTACTAGGAGGAGGACTCCTCCCCTCCTTGGCGCGCCCAAGGGCCGGCCGGCCTCCCCCTTGCTCCTTTATATACGGGGGCAGGGGGCACCCTAGAACAGAACAATACAAGTTGATCATTGATCTCTTAGCCGTGTGCGGTGCCCCCCTCCACCATAATCCACCTCGGTCATATCGTTGCAGTGCTTAGGCGAAGCCCTGCGCCGGTAGCTTCATCATCACCGTCATCACGCCGTCATGCTGATGAAGCTCTCCCTCGACACTCTGCTGGATCGTGAGTTCGTGGGACGTCACCGAGCCGAACGTGTGCAGATCGCGAAGGTGCCGTACTTTCGGTGCTAGGATCGGTCAATCGTGAAGACGTACGACTACATCAACCGCATTGTCATAACGCTTTTGCTTACGGTCTACGAGGGTACGTGGACTACACTCTCCTCTCTCGTTGCTATGCATCACCATTATCTTGCGTGTGCGTAGGAATTTTTTTGAAATTACTACGTTCCCCAACAGTGGCATCCGAGCCAGGTTTATGCGTAGATGTTATATGCACGAGTAGAACAGAAGTGAGTTGTGGGCGATAATAGTCATACTGCTTACCAGCATGTCATACTTTGATTCAGCGGTATTGTTGGATGAAGCGGCCCGGACCGACATTACGCGTACGCTTACACGAGACTGGTTCTACCGATGTGCTTCGCACACAGGTGGCTGGCGGGTGTCAGTTTCTCCAACTTTAGTTGAATCGAGTGTGGCTACGCCCGGTCCTTGTTGAAGGTTAAAACATCACAGAGTTGATGAAAAATCGTTGTGGTTTTGATGCGTAGGTAAGAATGGTTCTTGCTCAGCCCGTAGCAGCCACGTAAAACTTGCAACAACAAAGTAGAGGACGTCTAACTTATTTTTGCAGGGCATGTTGTGATGTGATATGGTCAAGACATGATGCTAAATTTAATTGTATGAGATGATCATGTTTTGTAACGGAGTTATCGGCAACTGGCAGGAGCCATATGGTTGTCGCTTTATTGTATGAAATGAAATCGCCATGTAATTTCTTTACTTTATCACTAAGCGGTAGCGATAGTCGTAGAAGCAATAGTTGGCGAGACGACAACAATGCTATGACAGAGATCAAGGCGTCGCGCCGGTGACGATGGTGATCATGACGGTGCTTTGGAGATGGAGATCAAAGGCACAAGATGATGATGGCCATATCATATCACTTATATTGATTGCATGTGATGTTTATCCTTGATGCATCTTATTTTGCTTAGTTCGACGATAGCATTATAAGATGATCTCTCACTAAATTTCAAGGTACAAGTGTTCTCCTTGAGTATGCACCGTTGCGAAAGTTCGTCGTGCCGGGACACCACGTGATGATCGGGTGTGATATGCTCTACGTTCACATACAACGGGTGCAAGCCAGTTTTGCACACGCAGAATACTCGGGTTAAACTTGACGAGTCTAGCATATGTAGATATGGCCTCGGAACATTGAGACCAAAAGGTCGAGCGTGAATCATATAGTAGATATGATCAACATAGTGATGTTCACCATTGAAAACTACTCCATCTCACGTGATGATCGGACATGGTTTAGTTGATTTGGATCACGTGATCACTTAGATGATTAGAGGGATGTCTATCTAAGTGGGAGTTCTTAAGTAATATGATTAATTAAACTTTAATTTATCATGAACTTAGTCCTGATAGTATTTGCATAACTATGTTGTAGATCAATAGCTCGCGATGTAGCTCCCCGTTTATTTTTTGATATGTTCCTAGAGAAAAACTATGTTGAAAGATGATAGTAGCAATGATGCGGACTAGGTCCATGATCTGAGGATTATCCTTGTTGCTGCACAGAAGAATTATGTCCTTGATGCACCGCTAGGTGACGGACCTATTGCAGGAGCAGATGCGGACGTTATGAACGTTTGACAAAGCTCGTTATAATGACTACTTGATAGTTTAGTGCACCATGCTTTACGACTTAGAACCGGGACTTCAAAAATGTTTTGAACGCCACGGAGCATATAAGATGTTCCAGGAGTTGAAGTTGGTATTTTAGACTCATGCCCGAGTCAAGAGGTATGAGATATCTGACAAGTACTTTGCCTACAAGATGGAGGAGAATAGCTCAACCAGTGAGCATGTGCTCAGATTGTCTGAGTACTACAATCGCTTTAATCAAGTGGGAGTTAATCTTCTAGATAAAATAGTGATTGACAGAGTTCTCTAGTCACTATCACCAAGTTACTGGAACTTCGTGATGAACTATAATATGCAAGGGATGACGAAAACGATTCCCGAGCTCTTCGTGATGCTGAAGTTGACGAAGGTAGAAATCAAGAAAAGCATCAAATGTTGATGGTTGACAAGACCACTAGTTTCAAGTAAAAGGGCAAGGGAAAGAAAGGGAAACTTCAAAAGAATGGCAAGCAAGTTGCTACTCCCATGAAGAATCCCAAAGATAGACCCAAGCCTGAAACTGAGTGCTTCTACTGCAAAAAGAAATGGTCACTGGAAGTGGAACTACCCTAGATACTTGGCGGATAAGAAGGATGGCAAAGTGAACAAAGGTATATTTGATATACATGTTATTGATGTGTACTTTACTAGTGTTTATAGCAACCCCTCGGTATTTGATACTGGTTCAGTTGCTAAGAGTAGTAACTCAAAACGGGAGTTGCAAAATAAACAGATACTAGTTAAGGGCGAGGTGATGTGTAACACCCCGCATGTAACTTTCCATATTTGTAACTCCGACTCTTGCCATTTTCGGCTATGTGTTATGATTTTCCCTTCGTGGTCGGGTTTTGTCTTTTGTTTTGCATTTTGTTCATGTCATGCATTTCATATCATGTCATCATGTGCATTGCATTTGCATACGTGTTGGTCTCTTGCATCCGAGCATTTTCCCCGTTGTCCGTTTTGCAATCCGACGCTCCTATCTCCTCCGGTGCACCCCTCTTGTTTTCTTTCGTGTGCGGGTGTCAAACGTTCTCGGAATGGACCGAGGCTTGTCAAGTGGCCTTAGTATACCACCCGGAGACCACGGGTCAAGTTTCGTTCCATTTGGAGGTCGTTTGGTACTCCAACGGTTAACCGGGCATCCGCAAAGTCCATTTGTGTGTTGCAGCAAAACCCCCTCAAAAACCAGCTCAAAACCCACCAAACTCTCTTCCATGTTGTAGGTCGTTCGATCACGATCGTGTGGGCGAAAACCGCACCTCATTTGGACCCTCCTAGCTCCCTCTACCTATTTATATGTGAGTACCCCGAAATTACATTCGCAGTCCCCGAAACCCTAACTTCCCCCGCCGCCACCGGACGTGTCCGGCGCCCGCCGGACATCTCCGCCGCCGCGTCCAGTGAATCGGGCGCCGCCACGTCACCCTCCGGCCTCCCACCGCCGCCGGCCCGGCGAGCCCGAGGAGGGCCCGCCCGAGCCCAGCCGCCGCCACTCCTCCCGGCCCACGCGCCCGCCGTCGCCTGCCCCGTGCGCCCGCCGTCGCCTGCCCCGCGCGCCGCCGGCCGGCGCCGCCCCGCCGCGGTCGCCTGCCGTCTTGTCTCCGCCGCCGCCGGCCATCGCCGTCGCCGGCCCGAGGCCCGCCGCCTCCTCCCTCCGCCGGGGCCCGCGCCGCCGTTCCCCCGCGCGCCGGCGCCGCCGTCTCCTTCCTCCGTCGCCGGCCGCCATCGCCGGCCACGGGAGCGACGAGCCCGAGCTCCATCGGGCCAGATCTGGATCGCCCGTACCTGTGCGTTGACTTCCTCACCCCCCCCCCCCCCCCCCCCCGAAAATTCATGTCTGTGAGTTTTCTCAATATGTGTCCATGTTCAACAGTGCATAACTCCTTGCATGTAGCTCCGTTTTGCGCGTGTAATATGTCAGATTGTTCGTCTCATGATGCTCTATATTTTGTTCAATTGCACCATGTTCATTAGAGGCCATCTTGATGCCCAAATCTCTGTTGCAAGAGGGCTAGTTGCTGTTATCTGCTGGTTCTTAACAGAACTTGGAAATTTGTCATTTTTGTATCATTTAATCTGTGCATCTTATGGGCATGAGCTCTACATGTGTTTTATTGTATGCCATGCCATCTTTCCAGTGGTGTAGTCCATGTATTTTTGTGATCTCTGTGGTGACTAGAACAAGCATGCAAACTAGGCTCCGTAATGTTTCTGATTTCAGGGACTTGGTGATTTCTCCAAGTCCTTGTCTGCTGTTATTTTGTTGCCATGTAAACTTGATGCTACAGAGAGATCCATGCATATTTTGGAGATGTTCAGTAAGGATGTTTTCTAGATATTGTGTTTATTTGATCCATTCCTGTCCTTTTTTGCAATTATGGAGTGCCATAGCATGACTCAATCTTGCTCTACTTTTGCTATAAAATATTTCTGGCAGATTCTTAACATGATATGCAATTTTGCCAAGTTTATTGTAGTTGATCCATACATGCTATGCTCTTGTTCTTGCCCTGAATAGCTTCATAAACATGCCATCATGCTGTAGGTATGCTTTTTTTGTCATGCATTGCTTTGTGGTGAGTGCATCAAGATCACCAAGATGCCTTCATATTATTGTTTCTGCCATGCTCTGTTTTCTGCTAAGTCTGAAACCTGATAACGAAACTTGCTATGTTTACCTGCTTGCCATTATATCTTCTGGTCCTTTTTGGCTTATGATCAGTAAGGGACTTTTGTCATATGAATTTAGTAGAACACTGCCATACCTTGTTTTGCTATGTTAAGTTCCTGTAGCATGTTGATTTCGTGCTCTGAACATTGCTACCTGATGCTGTTTCAGTCATGTCCAGTAATTTCACTAAGTCTGTGAACCTGTTATCTTTTGCACTTTTGCCATGCTTGTTTGAGCTTGTTATGTTGTGATCTAGCCGTAGCTCAGTGTTCATCTTTTGTCAAGCATCTCCTGTAGATTACTTTCATATGCTTTTTTGCTATGTTGGAGTGCTGTAGAATTGTTTCTTGTTGCCTTTTAAGTGCTATCTTGCTGTTATTCGCAGATTCGTGTCATTCTTGTTTTGCTTGCCATTTGCAAACCGTGCGTCCGTTTCCGGTGATCTTTATATCGATTTCGACCGAAATCATCTCATCTTTCCAGTGGCATGCTTGGTTTGCCAAGTTACTTCCTTGTTCATCATTTTTCTTCCGGAGCACACATATGCATCACATATCATATCTTGCATATCATACATGTTTTGCATCATGTTGCTTGTGCATTTCTCGTGGTTGATTGTGGTTCCGTTTGTTTGTGTTCTTGTCTTGGGTAGAGCCAGGATACGAGTTCGTGAACGAGGAACCTGTTGAGTACGCTTACGAGGATCAAGCTTTCGACAACTCTGAGAACCTTGCAGGCAAGATGACCACCCCTCGAAATCACTTCTATATTTGCTTTGCTAGTTGTTCGCTCTATCGCCATGCTGCGCTACCTATCACTTGCTATATCATGCCTCCCATATTGCCATGTCAGCCCCTAACCATCCTTTCCTAGCAAACCGTTGTTTGGCTAAGCTACCGCTTTTGCTCAGCCCTTCTTATAGCGTTGTTAGTTGCAGGTGAAGTTGAAGTTTGTTCCATGTCGGAACATGGATATGTTGGGATATCACAATATCTCTTATTTAAATTAATGCATCTATATATTTGGTAAAGGGTGGAAGGCTCGGCCTTATGCCTGGTGTTTTGTTCCACTCTTGCCGCCCTAGTTTCTGTTATACCGGTATTATGTTCCTTGAGTTTGCGTTCCTTACGCGGTCGGGTGATTTATGGGACCCCCTTGACAGTTCGCCTTGAATAAAACTCCTCCAGCAAGGCCCAACCTTGGTTTTACCATTTGCCACCTAAGCCTTTTCCCCCGGGTTTTCGCGAGCCCGAGGGTCATCTTTATTTTAACCCCCCTGGGCCAGTGCTCCTTCGAGTGTTGGTCCGAACCGAGCAGCCTGCGGGGCCACCTCGGGGAAACTCGAGGTCTGGTTTTACTCGTAGCTTGACTTATCCGGTGTGCCCTGAGAACGAGATATGTGCAGCTCCTATCGGGATTTGTCGGCACATTCGGGCGGCTTTGCTGGTCTTGTTTTACCATTGTCGAAATGTCTTGTAAACCGGGATTCTGAGACTGATCGGGTCTTTCCGGGAGAAGGTTTATCCTTCGTTGACCGTGAGAGCTTATGATGGGCTAAGTTGGGACACCCCTGCAGGGTATTATCTTTCGAAAGCCGTGCCCGCGGTTATGAGGCAGATGGGAATTTGTTAATGTCCGGTTGTAGAGAAATCGTCACTTGACCCAATTGAAATACATCAACTGTGTGTGTAGCCGTGATGGTCTCTTCTCGGCGGAGTCCGGGAAGTGAACACGGTTTGAGTTATGAATGACGTAAGCAGGAGTTCAGGATCACTTCTTGGTCATTGCTAGATGACGACCGTTCCGTTGCTTCTCTTCTCACTCTCTTTTGCGTATGTTAGCCACCATATATGCTTAGTGCCTGCTGCAGCTCCACCTCATTACACCATCCTTTCCTATAAGCTTAAATAGTCTTGATCTCGCGGGTGTGAGATTGCTGAGTCCCCGTGACTCACAGATTCTACCAAAACAGTTGCAGGTGCCGACGATGCCAGTGCAGATGACGGGGTCGATCTCAAGTGGGAGTTCGACGAGGAACGTGGTCGTTACTATGTGTCTTTTCCTGATGATCAGTAGTGGAGCCCAGTTGGGACGATCGGGGATCTAGAATTTGGGGTTATCTTATTTTCATCTGGATCTTGACCGTAGTCGGTCTCTATGTGTGTATTTTGGATGATGTATGAATTATATTCATGTATTGTGTGAAGTGGTGATTGTAATCCAACTCTTTATCCCATTCTTGTTTATTACATGGGATTGTGTGAAGATGACCCTTCTTGCGACAAAACCACCATGCGGTTATGCCTCTAAGTCGTGCCTCGACACGTGGGAGATATAGCCGCATCGTGGGCGTTACATGATGATGTGTGTTGGAAGTGATTCCAAGGTTGATAAGATCACCATCGCACACTCCTTTTTCCTTCGGGATTAGTATTGGAACTAAATAAATGTTATTTGGTATTTGCGTTAAGCATAAATATGATTGGATCATGTTTATTGCAATACGCTTATTCATTCAAATTAAAGTATAATTGTTGTTCTGTTTACATGAATAAAACCTTCTATGGTCTTACATCCAATGTAAATGGTTTACTAAATCTCGACCATAGTGATACACATAATATTGATGCCAAAAGATGCAAATTGGACTAGGGAGGCGCCCCCCTTTCCTTCTCCTCTTCCTCTCCCTTCCTTCTTTCCCCTTCTCCTCCTAGTTGGACTAGGAAAGGGGGAGTCCTACTCCTACTAGGAGGAGGACTCCTTCCCTCCTTGGCGCGCCCAAGGGCCGGCCGGCCTCCCCCCTTGCTCCTTTATATACGGGGGCAGGGGGCACCCTAGAACAGAACAATACAAGTTGATCATTGATCTCTTAGCCGTGTGCGGTGCCCCCCTCCAACATAATCCACCTCGGTCATATCGTTGTAGTGCTTAGGCGAAGCCCTACGCCGGTAGCTTCATCATCACCGTCATCACGCCGTCGTGCTGATGAAGCTCTCCCTCGACACTCTGCTGGATCGTGAGTTCGTGGGACGTCATCGAGCCGAACGTGTGCAGATCGCGAAGGTGCCATACTTTCGGTGCTTGGATCGGTCGATCGTGAATACGTACGACTACATCAACCGCGTTGTCATAACGCTTTCGCTTACTGTCTACGAGGGTACCTGGACTACACTCTCCCCTCTCGTTGCTATGCATCACCATGATCTTACGTGTGCGTAGGATTTTTTTTGAAATTACTATGTTCCTCAACAAACTTGCCCCGAGATGTGTGGGTCCTTTCAAGATCATTGGCAAAAGAGGCGACCTCGCCTATCAACTTGAACTTCCGCCCAACTTCTCAAATGTGCACGATGTGTTTCACATGTCACAACTGCGCAAGTGCTTCAAGACGCCCGAGCGTACTATCAACTTCGAAGAGATTGACCTCCAAGAAGATTTGTCTTATCATGAGCATCCCGTTGCCATTCTTGAAGAAACCGAGCGCAAAACTCGCAACAAGTCGATCAAATTCCTGAAAGTTAAGTGGTCTCACCATTCCGACCGAGAAGCTACATGGGAGCGCGAGGATCACCTCCGTTCCGAGTATCCGGAGTTCTTTCAGTCCTAGATCTCGGGTCGAGATCCTCTTGTAGTGGTGGAGAGTTGTAACGTCCCGGATGTAACATTCCATAATTGTAACTCCAACTCTTGCCATTTCCGGCTATGTCATGTGTTATATCCTCCGTGGTTGGTTTTTTTCCTCGTTTTGCATTTTGTTCATGTGTTATGGTGCTGCTAGAAGGAGGGCGCGAGAGGGCCGGCCCGAGGCCTTTTTGCCCACGGCCGGGCAAGAGGGAGGGGATTTCATTCTTAATTCTTGCTTGATTAGATTGACACATCTCCTCTCTTTATATAGAGAGGTTTACTTGATTCCCAAGCAAGGCTTACTTGACCCCTAAGCAAGCGACCCTTATCTCTAATTAACCCTAAGACTAACGGGCTATACCGCCAGCGCAGGCCCATTAGGCCTATTACGTACTCTAACACTACACCCCACCTGGACATGCAGCTTGTCCTTGAGCTGTAGCCTAACCAACTTATAACCCTGACTCGACGCAACACAAACCTAACACCTAAAAACAAGCCTTTTACTTCTCGGCTTGTTTTATTACTCTCAACCTGAAATGGACTGGGATGCTTTATTTTGGACCGCTGAACATAAAGTGGACACCATCCGCATGTCACGACGTGCACGTGTACAGCCACCTAGATCCTATGGACACCATCTGGACAAAAGGAGTGCATGTGTATGGCCACCTAGAAGTGGTCGCAAGAGCGACCAACAGAGGTGCCCTCGCGGCGGCCTGCGGCGGAATGGAGTGGTGCTACGTGGTGCGCTCCTGTCGGTGACACCATGCCTTCTCCCCGCGGACGGCTGTTAGTCGGCACCGCACAGAGAAGAGTGGAGGGCTGTCGATGGAGAATGGTGAGGAGGGGTGCGCCCCCCAACCGTCGATGACACAGACTTTGAGGTCGCTGCCAGCAGGGAAAATAGCATGCCCAAGATCCCCGACGCAGCGGACGAGATCGAGGTCCTTTGTGCAGCGAAGCGCAGCTGGGAGGAGCGGCAGCTGCAGACCATGCATCTCCTGCACATGCCGACGCGCTAGGAGACCGCGCGCAACAGCCTGCAGCCTCACCGCCGCCGACACGTGGCGGGTAGTGATCAAAGCTGGAAGCGGTGACGGCGACGGTGGGGACTTGATCTGCTGGAGGGGGACGCCCTGGGGAAGCGGTAATGGCGACAGCAGGAACTTGATCTGGTGGATCGGGACTCCCGCCGGGGCGGTCGATGCGGGGCCGGAGCTGACCGACGGTGGCTGCTGCAGCGGAGCGCAGGGCGCGGCGGAGGCCACCAGGAGCGGCGGCTGCCACTATAACCAGGGCGGGGCGGTGGTGGTGGTGGCGGTGGATGGTAGCTGCAGTGGCCCGACGAGCGCGGCGGGGACGCCCTGGGGCAGCGGCTGCTGCAGCAGAGCGCCGGGCGCGGCGGACGCTGCCAGGAGCGGCGGCTGCCACTGTAGCCAGGGCGAGGCGGTGGATGGCAGCGGCAGCGGCTGCTGCAGCGGCCCGGCGAGCGCGGAAGAGGCCGCTTGGTGCAGCGGCTGCCACGGCAACCACGGCGGCGCGGCCGGCTGCGGCCCGTAGGACCCGGCCAAGAACAGGCGGATCTCCTGGACCGCCTGGGTTAGTTCCCGCAGTGCCCCGGACACCTCCTTCAGGGTGAGGACGGCGGGGGCGGGCGTGACAGAGGATCCCAGCAACAGAAGAGACGGGTTGGGCGGCGGTGAAGACATGATCGAACCGAAGCTAGCCGATACCAAATTGTTATGGTGCTGCTAGAAGGAGGGCGCGAGAGGGCCGGTCGGGGGCCTTTTTGCCCACGGCCGGGCAAGAGGGAAGGGATTTCCTTCTTAATTCTTGCTTGATTAGATTGACACATCTCCTATCTTTATATAGAGAGGTTTACTTGACTCCCAAGCAAGGCTTACTTGACCCCTAAGCAAGCGACCCTTATCTCTAATTAACCCTAAGACTAACGGGCTATACCGCCAGCGCAGGCCCATTAGGCCATTACGTACTCTAACACTACACCCCACCTGGACATGTAGCTTGTCCTCGAGCTGTAGCCTGACCAACTTATAACCCTGACTCGATGCAACACAAACCTAACACCTAAAAACAAGCCTTTTACTTCTCGGCTTGTTTTATTACTCTCAACCTGAAATGGACTGGGACGCTTTATTTTGGACCGTTGAACATAAAGTGGACACCATCCGCATGTCACGACGTGCACGTGTACAACCACCTAGATCCCATGGACACCATCTGGACAAAAGGAGTGCATGTGTATGGCCACCTAGAAGTGGTCGCAAGAGCGACCAACAGAGGCGCCCTCACGGCGGCCGGCGGCGGAATGGAGTGGTGCTACGTGGTGCGCTCCTGTCGGTGACACCATGCCTTCTCCCCGCGGACGGCTGTTAGTCGGCACCGCACAGAGAAGAGTGGAGGGCTGTCGATGGAGAATGGTGAGGAGGGGTGGGGCCCCCAACCACCGATGATGCAGACTTTGAGGTCGCTGCCCGCAGGGAAAACAGCATGCCCAAGATCTCTGACGCAGTGGACGAGATCGAGGTCCTTTGTGCAGCGAAGCGCAGCTGGGAGGAACGGCAGCTGCAGACCACGCATCTCGTGCACACGCCGACGCGCTAGGAGACCGCGCGCAACAGCCTGCAGCCTCACTGCCGCCGACACGTGGCGGGTAGTGATCAAAGCTGGAAGCGGTGACGGCGACAGTGAGAACTTGATCTGCTGGATGGGGACGCCCTGGGGAAGCGGTAATGGCGATGGTGGGAACTTGATCTGGTGGATCGGGACTCCCGCCGGGGCGGTCGATGCGGGGCCGGAGCTGACCGACGGTGGCTGCTGCAGCGGAGTGCAGGGCGCGGCGGTTGCCACTGTAGCCAGGGCGGTGGTGGCGGTGGATGGTAGCTGTAATGGCCCGACGAGCGCAGCGGGGACGCCCTGGGGCAGCGGCTGCTGCAGCGGAGCGCCGGGCGCGCCGGAGGCTGCCAGGAGCGGCGGCTGCCACTGCAGCCAGTGCGGGGCGGTGGATGGCAGCGGCTGCTGCAGCGGGGCGGAGGCCGCTTGGTGCAGCGGCTCCCATGGCAACCACGGCGGCGCGGCCGGGTGCGGCCCGTAGGACCCGGCCAAGAATAGGCAGATCTCCTGGACCGCCCGGGTTAGTTCCCGTTGTGCCCCGGACACCTCCTTCGGGGTGAGGACGGCGGGGGCGGGCACGACAGAGGATCCCAGCAGCAGAAGAGACGGGTTGGGCGGCGGTGAAGACATGATCGGACCGAAGCTAGCCGATACCAAATTGTTATGGTGCTGCTAGAAGGAGGGCATGAGAGGGCCGGCCGGGGGCCTTTTTGCCCACGGCCGGGCAAGAAGGAAGGGATTTCCTTATTAATCTTGCTTTATTAGATTGATACATCTCCTCTCTTTATATAGAGAGGTTTACTTGACTCCCAAGCAAGGCTTACTTGACCCCTAAGCAAGCGACCCTTATATCTAATTAACATTAAGACTAACGGGCTATACCGCCAGCCCAGGCCCATTAGGCCTATTACGTACTCCGACATCATGTCATGCATCTCATCTCATGTCATCATGTGCATCTCATTTGCATTCGTGTTCTTCTCATGCATCCGATCATTTTCCCCGTTGTCCGTTTCGGAGTCCGACACTCACACATGCATCCGTTGCACCTCTCAGATCTCGTTTCGTGAGCGGGAGAAAAACATTCTCGGAATGGGCCAAGATTTGTCGAGTGGCTTTGGTACATCATCGGTAGGCCGCCTGTCAAATTTTGTTCCATTTGGAGGTCGTTTGATGCCCCAACGGTTAACCGTGCAACCGCCGAAACCCTTCTCTCTTTGCAGCCCAACACCCTTTCATAACAGCCCACTAGCCCATCTAAACCCCATCCATGCTCTCCATCGTTGGATCAGGATCGTGTGGGCGAAAACCGCACCTCATTTGTACTCTCCTAGCTCCTTCTACCTATAAATAGACCCTCTCCCACGAAATTCGCGGACGAAACCCTATATCCACCGCCTCCTCCGCGCGCCGGACACGTCCGCCGTCGCCCCCTGATGAACCGGCTGCCGCCACGTGGCACTCCGCCTCCGCCTTCCACCGCGGCCCGCGAGGGCCCGAGCCAGGCCCTCCCGGCCCAGCCGTCGCCGCTGCCGCCTACCGCCCGCACCCGCGCTGCCCCGCCACCCGACGCCGCCCCGCCGCCTTGCTCGCCGGCGCCGCCACCTCGCCCCGACACCGGATGCCGCGCGTCGCGGCCGCCTCGCCTCCGCGCCCGTTGCCGCCGACCTGGCTCGTCGCCGTCGTCGCCTCCCGTCGCCAGCCCCCTTCTCCTCCGGCCGGATCCACCGCCATTGGTCGCCGACGACCTTCCCCGCGCTCCTCGTCTCCCGCGAGCTCGGCCGACGGCTCGGTTCACGTGCCGAGGAGCCCTAGATCTGAGGAGGTTGACTTTTTCTTCTAAGTCCCCGAAATATCCATTTCCATTCTGTGCATCTTGTGATATCCATATCTCCATGCTCGTAGCTCCGTTTTGCATGCATGATATACCGAAATGTTCATCTCATGATGCTCTACATGCTAGTGTCATTTGGGTGCATGTTACTGTACATATTGATGCTCTAATCTTTGTTGCAAAAGTGCTAACTGATGTTATCTGCTGGAAACTATCATAACTTGCTGATTTGTCTTTTTCATAGATTTTTTTGTGTTTGTACTTTGAGCATCATGTTTACATGTTTTAGGAGCATATTCATGCCATATTACAGTGGTGCAAGACTTGTATTTTTATGTTCCTTGTGGTGACTAGCACAAGCATGCCAAGTCTTTTCCTCTTACATTAGGTTGCTATGTTGACTTGTTGCCACAAGTACACCCATGCACATTTTGATGAACTTCACTAAGGGTGTTTTGAAGACATGGTTGTGTTGTATCCATTCATGCCTTTGGTTGTAATTATGGGGTACTGTAGCTTGACATTACCGTGCTCTCCTTTTGCTAAATATTGTTACTGTCAGTCTGTTAACAGGAAGTGCATTTTTGCCATGTGTTTTGCTAGTGATCCATGCACCCCATGACTATGATATTTCCATGTTTAGCTTCATAAATCTGTCTTCTTACTGTTACTTGCTTTGTTATACCATGAAATGCTTTTTGGTGAGTGGAACAAGTTTGCAAATTTGCTATCATGAATCTGTTTCTGCCATGCCATGTTTTTCTGCCAAGTCTGAATCGGTTCATATCACTTGCCATGTTTGCATTGATGCTACCATCTTTTCTGTGCATTTCTGGCTCAAGTTCAGTAAGGGAGATTTGTTCATTGCTTTTAGTACTAGCATGCCATGCGTTCGTTAGCCATAATATGTTCCTGTAGAATGTAGTTTACCAGCTCTAAACATTGCTACGTGATGCTGTTTCTGTCAAGATCAGTGAAAAACTGCCTAGTCTGTAAACTGTTTGTCATTTGCATTTTTGCCATGCTGTTTTAGGCCTGTTCTAGTGAGTTCTAGCAGGAGCTTAGTGTTCATGATTTGTAGAGCTTCACCTGTACTTCATGCCATGTGAGTTTTATGTTGGTGTGTTGTAGCATATTTTCTTGATGCATCCTAAGTGCTATGATGCTGTTAAGCGCAATTTTGCCTTGTTCGTTTTGCTCGTCATTTGCAAACCGTGCATCCGTTTCTGGTGATCTTTATATCGATTTCGACCGAAACCTCCTAACCTTTCTAGCGGCATGCTTGGTTTGCCAAGTTGATGCCATGATCATCTTTTTCCTTCTGGAGTACCCATATGCATTGCACATCATATCTTGCATCCCATGCCATGTCTTGCTTCATGTTGCTTGTGCATTGCACCATGATTGATTGTTGTTCCGTTGCTTGTGTTCTTGCTTTGGGTAGAGCCGGGAGACGAGTTTGTGAACGAGGATCCTGTTCAGTACGTTTACGAGGAGCAAGCTTTCGACAACCCTGAGAACTTTGCAGGCAAGATGATCATTACCCCCGATATCACTTCTATCTTTGCTTGCTAGTTGTTTGTTCTATCGCTATGTCGTGCTACCTACCACTTGTTTATCATGCCTCCCATATTGCCATGTCAAGCCTCTAACCCATCTTCCTAGCAAACCGTTGTTTGGCTATGTTACCGCTTTTGCTCAGCCCCTCTTATAGCGTTGCTAGTTGCAGGTGCCTTGCAGGTTGTTCCATGTTGGAACATGGATATGTTGGGATATCACAATATCTCTTATTTAATTAATGCATCTGTATACTTGGTAAAGGGTGGAAGGCTTAGCCTTTTGCTTGGTGTTTTGTTCCACTCTTGCCGCCCTAGTTTCCGTCATACCGGTGTTATGTTCCTTGATTTTGCGTCCCTAA
This sequence comes from Triticum aestivum, assembly GCF_018294505.1. Lineage (NCBI taxonomy): Eukaryota > Viridiplantae > Streptophyta > Magnoliopsida > Poales > Poaceae > Triticum > Triticum aestivum. Next base: position 305,089,458 of record NC_057811.1, on the reverse strand, counting down.
CATGGTGAGGGTTTATGGGCCCCTCTTGATAGTTCGCTTTGAATAAAACTCCTCCAGCAAGGCCCAACATTGGTTTTACCATTTGCCTAATAACAACTAAAACTTGCATAGGGACTTTCCGGACCCCGTGGACTTAATCAACCCCCCCCCCCCCGGGCCAGTGCTCCTCATGAGTGTTGGTCCAAACCTGTCAACCGCCGGTAGCCGCCAGGGGCAACTTTGGATTGGCCTACCGGAAGTTTGGACAATCCGATCGTGGCCTGAGACGAGATACGCGCGGCTACTATCGGGGTATCGGCACGTCGGGAGGTCTTGCTGGACTAGTTTTACCATTGTCGAAATATCTTGTGCACTGGGATTCCGAGTCTGATCGGAGGGTCCCGCGATGGAGGACTATCTCCGCGGATCATGAGCTTGTCATGGGCTAAGTTGGGACACCCCTGCAGGGTTTAAACTTTCGAGAGCCGTCCCCGTCTACGAGCAGATGGGAATTTGTTAATATCTGGTTGTAGAGAACTTGACAATTGACTTGATTAAAATACACCAACCGCATGTGTAACTGTGATGGTCTCTTTTCAACGAGATTCGGGAAGAGAACACGGTGGAGTTATGTTTGAACGTAAGTAGTTCAGGATCACTTCTTGACCACTTCTAGTTTACGACTGTTGCGTAGCTTCTCATCTTACTCTTGTACTCGTATGTTAGCCACCATATTTTCTTAGTGCTTGCTGCAACTCCACCTTATACCCACATCCTACCTATAAGCTTAAATAGTCTTGATCTCGTGGGTTTTGAGATTGCTGAGTCCTCGTGACTCACAGATACTACCAAAATAGTTGCAGGTGCCGATGATACCGATGCAGGTGATGCAACCGACCTCAAGTGGGAGTTTGACGAAGACCTTGGCTGTTACTATGTTTCCTTTCTGGATGATCAGTAGCGGTGCCCAGTAGGGACGCGATCGGGATTTAGCATTTGGGTTGTCTTCTTTTCATTTGGATCCGTCCGTGGTTGGACCTTGTGTGTACTCTGTTTAATGTATGAATTATTTGATCATTGTGTGACGTGGTGATTGTAAGCCAACTATCTACTTCCTTGTTCTTGTACATGGGATTATGTGAAGATGACCCTTCTTGCGATAATACCAAAATGCGGTTATGCCTCTAAGCCATGCCTCGACACGTGGGAGATATAGCCGCATCTTGGGCGTTACAGATGAACAGGACCCCGTGGTGTTGCCGCTGGATGAACAGTACCCCGATCGATTGAGCCGGTGGATGAACAGGACCCCGTGGAGGGGTGGATGAACAGGACCCCGTGGAGGGCTGGATGAACAGGACGATCCCGTGGAGGGCTGGTTGAACAGTAGCCGGTGGAGGGTTGGATGAACAGTAGCCCATGGAGGGGTGGTTGAACAGGACCCCGTGGAGAGGGGTGGTTGAACAGTAGCCGGTGGAGGAGCGCGCGGTGGAGGCTGGATGAACAGGAGCCCCGTGGATGAACAGTTGCAGGTGGACGCTGGAGGAGGTCGACGGTGGATGAACAGTAGCCCGTGGAGGCTGGAGGAGGTCGGCGGTGGAGATGAACAGTATCCCGTGGAGTCCTGTTTTGTGGTACGCCACACCCCTCGCGATGAACAGGACCCCGTTTCGACCGTAGCGCTCCAACACAAGTCCGTTTCCTTCGTTTTGCAGTACGCCACACCCCTCCCGATCAACAGGACCCCGTTTCGACCAAGAGAAGTCTGTTTCCTCCGTTTTGCGGTACGCTAGACCCCTCCCGATGAACAGGATCCCGTTTCGACCGTGGCCGGTCGAACACAAGGCCGTTTCCTCCATTCTGTGGTATGCCAGGCCTCGTTTCCATCGGCTGTTCCGTCCAAGCCGGTTGGCTCCCGATGAAGAACACGTGTTCCGTTGCCTCCCGATGAACATGACGCATTCCGTTGCCTCCCCATGAAAACGACGACGACACAGTTTCTCTGTTCCGACCCAGCCATGCACACGAGCCCTGGCCGTACGTATGCGCGAGTAGGCGTTCGAGACCCCGCCTGTATGTACGTACGTGGCCATATTTACTTTCTTGCAGCCTAGCTGCTGTACATACGTGTACATGCTACGTGCGCGCCTCTACTACAACACGCGTGCCTCTACTACGACACTTGCGCGCCTCTATATCAACCGGTATGTATGTACACGTTCGCGACCAGAATGACAACGCTACGTACGCTTCGACCAGGTGGGTCCCGACTGTCAGGCACTTCCTTGGGTGCGAAGATGTAGCTGGTGGGTCCCAGCAGTCAGGGGGGAAATGTTTTTTCGCGAAATACTGTGGCCCGTCCGGTGGGTCCCTGCTGTCAGATGGAAGAAACATTATTTTACGCGTAATAAGGAGGCACTTCTTTGCTGCTGCCATGGACCCAGCTGTCAGCCTCTCCACGTATAGTACTCTTCCGATGGAAGTCGTTCCTTGACCACGTTGACCACGCCACGCCGAGAGCATCAGGGCCATGGACGACGGCGAGGCCTAGGAAGGGGACGACGTGGAGCCGGGGAAGACGTGGCAGTGGAAGCCCACGCGGGGAGGAGTATGAGGGTTCACTGGTTCGGCTGCGGTGTGAGGCTGCCATCGCCGCAGAATAACAGGGGGTGTGGGTGAGTGGATGGCCAGGCCAGCGGTGGGAGTAGTAGGGGCGGTGAGGCCTCCACGGCATCACAACCGGCCACGAGAGGCAGGAGCAGGCGGCACAACCGGCGCTGCTTTGGGCGGCTGGAGCAAGAAGACCAGAGGTTGAAGAAGCACTATGACCGTTGGATGGACATCGTACGGTCACTGGAGCTAGAATCGTTAATATTGACTAAGTTGACAAAGCCCTCCGTCCACGCCAACTTAGTAGGCCCACAAGTCAGCCTCCCCTTCACATTTTGGAGTAGGTCAATTCAAAGCTACAATAATCTTGCTAGGATCAGTAGAGGTTCCCATCATGACTGATGATACGACCCAAATATGCAATTTCCTATTTGACAAAGTCACGCTTGCTCAGTTTAACCTTCCATTGCTTCTAGAGTAATATTTTCAAACCCTTTTCACATGCATTAGATATCTTCAAAGATCTTACTATAGACGAGTATGTCATTAAAAATACTAGTGCAATGTTCCTTAGGACGGAACCAGATCGTTATTCATAGCACCTTGGAATGTGCCTGGTGCCTGTTAGCCCAAATGGCATAACTGTAAACTCATAATAACCAATGTGAGCTTGAAATGTTGTCTTGAACTCCTCTCAAGGAGCTTGATCTGATGACATATGGTGGGTCCCATCTAGCAGGGGGAGTATTCATTTTTTTGTGCATAATAAGGAAGCACTTCCTTGCGTGCGAAGATATAGCTGGTGGGCCCGAGGTGTCGGTGGCGGGAATGTTTTTTGTGAAATACAGATGCCCTTCCGGTGGGTCCCAGATGTCAGGTGGAGGAATCATTATTTTGCGCGTAATAAGGAGGCATTTCCTTGTGTGCGGCCGTGGAACCAGCTGTCAGCCTCTCCACGTACAGTCCACTTCCGATGGATGTCGTTCACTCACCATGTTGACCACGCCGCGCCGAGAGCACCAGGGCTGTGGACGACGACGAGGCCTACGAAGGGAACAACACGGAGCTGGGGAAGACACGACAGTGGCTGCCCACGCAGTAGGGAGTACGAGGGTTGACTGGTTCGGCTGCCATCGCCGAAAAATAACAGGAGGCGTGGGTGAGTAGAGGGATAGACAGGCCAGGGATGCGAGTATGGTGGGGCCATGAGGCCTGTCCGGCAGCACAAGTAGCCACGGGAGGCGGGAGCAGGCGGTTCCGCCAGCGCTGGTTTGGGCGGCTGGAGCAGGAAGATCAGAGACTGAAGAAGCACGATTGCCGTTAGATTGACATCTAACTGTTCGACGCTCGTAGAGTCGATTGCTGACTAAGTTTCTTTTTTTTGAGAAACCTTGTGTACGCATGAACTTAGTAGGCCCACAAGTCAGGCTCAAAATCTGTGGCAGACAACATAGAGCCCATTTGCTATTTTTTTAATAATTTGCAGACTATTTGCTAATTCTTAAGTAATTTATTACAACCCATTTTCTACCCAGGACCACGGTCAAAAAGTTCAACCTTATTTTGCTTATTTCGGTGGAGTCCGAACTATTGTAATCCCGAAATGATAAACATTTTTTAAGAACTTATTAATTTGCCAAAAAAATTGTTTTGCAAATAAGACGTGGGACAATTGAGTTGGTTTAAGGGAGAACCAGTGGTAAAAAAATCAGCGCTGGGAGGAAAAACAACAACAAAAATAAGGATGTAAATATGAAAAGGGAACTTTATGTATTTTCAATATAATGATACGTGTATATGAACTAGTAAAACTATAGGTAGAGATTAGAAAACGGAAGTAGGACATGACGTTTCAAGAGGAAAATAGATCTAGGCTGTGTGTTTGATTCAGTAAAAAAACTGCCTGCGGATGTTGTAAGACAAAATATAACTAACGTTGGCGGGCCAGAGGCCAGTAGATACCTGCTGGATCTTTGTGCCCCGTTGTCGTCATGGGCTGGGCCTGTTAAGTACAAAACCAAGCCTGGGCAGTCTACAGCCCAAATGAAACTTGCTCGACCTGAAAAAACAATATACCTGCTCAATAAACGAGAGAATTCTGCAAGTACAGACTGATAACTGGGATGCAACAGGTATACAGTTTTTTCATCGTGATAATAAGTGCATGCACTTGTTTCAAAAAAATTGGAGAACTGGGAATTCGAACGGCAGGTGCTTATGCTACCCATCAAATAAAAATCAGGTGCCTGAAAATTCGTTCAAAACAAATGATTCAGCTTTATATCCACGTCGACCCTCGGCATGATGGTTGGAAGCAAATGCCAAGTTCATACCGAAAGATCGTTAACAACAATACCAACTTGCAGACGACAAGGTTGGACAACACTGGATTCCCCAGGTGCCCACAACAAATCCACCCAGATGTGTATTAAAGTAGCCACCTTAAGTTTCCCTTAGTTATTATCTCTCACAACTTGCATGATTCTCACATACCAATCCCCGTCTACGAGCATGGCTAAGAAATATGAGCATAACGTATATTCCCGGGGTGATCAAAGGTAATAGGTTCCTACCTCATGAACTACATAGCAACAACCACATGTTCCCAATCCTACTCATGCAATATTTGAGGGTGAACTAATGCAAGTAAAACTGGGTATAGGAAGAGTATGATCAAAGTGTGAACTTGCCTTGTACTATTGATGAAGATTCTTCGCACTCATAATTTCTGATAGTTCTACTCGTTACACTCCGATCAAAACTCTAAAAGATCCAATTATAAAAATCAATCAATTATAACCACACATTAGCAATCACTCAAAGATCCCAAAGAAAAGGCAAAGAAACATTGCAAAAACACTAAAAGAACCAAATCAAATTATTTTGCATAATCAATTGAAAAAGTGTGGTGATGGCTCAGGATGTTAGATTACGCCTAGGGATTCAATTTGAAAAAGAAATCAATTGAAAAAGCGCTACAGTTTACAAGATATGATCAAGTGAAGCTTCGAGTTCAAATTTGAATCGTTCAAATTTGAAAAGATCAAAAGTTGAAACTAATGATTCTACTGGATGTAGGAAGTCAATATGAATATGTAGGAAAAAGAATTACTAGATTGGAAATAACGGATCAAAAGATACGAGTAATTCAACATAGCATTGAATCTGCTTAGAATGTTGTGTGATAACTCTTTGTGGACTAGCAGAGTAATCTGACTATGATCAAAATTATATGTTGGAAAGATGACACTAATTGTGCGAACGGAAAGATTATTTCAATACAAATCCAGTGCAATTGGATTCATCGCAAACGGAGTTACGGATAAAAAGATATGATCAAAAGAAGTTTGAATATGAATCTAAACAAATTTCGAAATTTGAAAGTTGCAAAAAGTTTATTTGATAGATTCACTAGATAGGCGGAATCAAGGCGAAAATGTAGGCGTTGGTTTTATCTAATTTGGATGAACGAGTAAAAAGTTATGCCTATTTCAAAAATGAGGGCCAAGCTGTTTTACGGAAAAATAATAGTTACAACTAAAAGAATTCTAGATCTAATGTATAAATATAGAGACTAATTGATAATCTAATTATTCTACCGTTCACACTAGTCTAAAATAATAAGCTATGGAACTATAAAAAAATAAGAAGAAAGATATGTTTATAAGTCAGAGAAAAGACGACTTCGAAGAGAGGAGACAACTTCCAGAAGTTCCGTCGGAGAGAAGAAATATATTTTTCTTTAGTGAATCTAGTGAAACCAAAATATTGTTTTAACCCGAATAGGATAATTTTGAAGGCTCTATGAGTCTATATTTATAGATGAAAAAGAGGCTTAGGGGTCAAAGGCTAAGCAATATGGGACTAAATATATATACATACACAGATGAAATTGAAAAAGATCACGCGCATGGGCTAAGAGTTCGGCCCGGCCGCGCGCGTACACTGCGCGGCAGTTTTTTTAAATATTTTTCTTTTCTGAAGTTTTATTTTTCGGAAAAAATAAATAAATAAATAAAATAAAATTGTAAACCTTAACGAAAATAAAAAGAGAAAAAAATACGGGCCGGCCTGTCTACTATGCTGCGCATGTGAGCCGCATGTACATTTTTTTAAATAGAAACAAAAAGGAAAACTGAATAACAAAAATAAAACAAAATTATATATAGGCATATTATATATCAAAATTTTCAGAAAAAGATTAAATAAAGAAAAAAAATTAGAAAAATATTAAATAATGAACATATTTTCAGGGGCAAATAAATTCCACAAAAAATTAAATAAAGCAAATAGTGATATCGGTTCATTTAAAAACCAAATAAAAATATTTTAAAATACCAAAATTATTTCAAACTAATTTTTCTCCACTTTTCTACTGTAGGGAATCATTTTACCCTATTTTCCATATATTTTAATTTTTGGAGAAAAATAATTTGAATAAAAACCAAATAACTCCAAATTGAACATGGTTTTCAAAATACCTTCAAAGGGACTTTAAATTTGATTCTTTTAAACTTCCAACTCATATTTCATATAATTTGAAGAAGTCATTTTATCTTCTCTCATGAAAATCATTGAGTTGCATAAAGTTTCTGATTTTGAACTATTTACAAATGGAACTCAAATCTTTTCAAACCCTTTTCATTTATTTAAATGGAAGAAGTCATATCATCTTCACTCTAGGGTTTTGTGATTAAATGAATTTTAATTCATGGAGATCATAAATGCAAGGTGAAAGTTTGGGGAAGTCATTTCATTCCCTCTCATTCAACTTTCAAAAAGTTTCAAATTTCACTCAATTTCACACAAGCAACCACACCACAATCAAACAAACAATCAAAACTATTTATTTAATATAACATTCCAAAATTTAGAATTTTGGGATGTTACAACAGTGTCTCGTCATAACTGGCATTTAAACAAATGTGAAGCAATACAAGAAATAAATCATATGCAAGATGCAAACAACATCACACTACCAAGTCAAAGGTCTCTCGTCATTTGTGACATTCCATGTTCATAGCTTTGCATATTCACAGCTTATAAGAATTCGTTTATTTTCCAATGAATCCAGGTCAGCAAGTGTGGTATTAGAGTTAGCTATGGCAGTAGCAAGTTTAGAAATCTGTTTACTCCATCGTTTGAGCTCATATCTGAGTGTTTTGAATTTCCTGGAGATAATTGTGGCATAGTTATCTGAGGGTACTCTTTTGTTCCAAGAAGAAGCGACCAAATCCATAAAACCAGGATGTTGAATCCAGTAGGACTCAAACCTAAAAAGATCACTTCTAGGGATGTCTGTTTCTATGGATATCACACAAGGTATGTGGTCTGAGACTGGTTTAGAGAGTGGTTTTAGAATGGTGTTGGGGTATGATGTAGTCCAGTTGGTTGAAGTGAAGAACCAGTCTAACTGTTCAAGTAGGGGATCATCCTGCATGTTACTCCAAGTAAAAGATCTTCCTTTTAGAGGAAGTTCAATCAGGCCCTGTGTACGGATGAAATCATTGAAAGTGATCATATCATTATTCCACCAGGTTTATTTCGATTGGTAGGGCTGCGGATGTAGTTGAAATCCCCCACTATGAGCCAATCTTCATTGTTAGGTATATTAAGGTTGAGTAACCAGTTTGTGTAATCAATTCTGGAGTCACCTTGACAGGGGCCATATATATTAACTAGGGTCCACATTTGGGCAGATTGGGTAGATTTAAAGTTGATTACTAGGGCAAATTCTTCCTCAATCAGCACTATGCCAGTAAAAATAGCACTATTCCATATGGTTACAATACCACCTGAAGCACCCCTCGAAGGAATGAAAGCAAATTTGTCAAAATGTTTGGGGCAACAGGATTTAATATAGGAGTTATCAAAAGCAGACTTCTTCGTTTCCTATAAACAAACGACTGAACAGCCACTAGTAGCAATAGCATTCGATAAAGCCAAAAGTTTAGGGTCTGAGTTCATGCCCCGGATATTCCAACACAAAACATTCCAGTTCGATAGAATGGCCATAAAAGCTAAGAAATAAAGTTAAATTAAGATGATGAAGAAGAAGGACCAGCCCCCTTGTCTGCCATGAGCATTTCTTCAGTTACTTCTTCCGGTGGGACATCACATTTCTGCACAGCAATGCTTTGGATTTGATCAACGGTCATGGGAGGTGGGATTTCACCCTCTTCAATATGTTCCTTAGTAATCTCAGTAATGACCACAGCAGACACAACATTTGGGATGACTCGGGGCTTCACCTTGGAGGTTTTGGTCCTGCTGTCAGTTAGGGCAGGCACCTTGAAACCATCATACTTATTGGAGCGAGAGCTTCTACGCACACTGGCAACAGAAACCGGAGCTTTATTCTTGCTGCGTTTGCTTTGGGCCCCCACCCTTGAAGAGCCAGCCTGAACTTCAGTTATGGCCCCAGATACAGTTTCCTGAACTTCAGAAACTTCAGAGAAATCCACAGCCAGAGCATCTGCAGGGAGCACCACAGCCAGAGCATCTGCAGGGAGCACCACTGCCTGGTTATCATCAGAAAGAGCCTGCACATCCTCTCTGTCAAGTGACCAGAACTGGACAGTCGAAGTAACTGATCCATCAGCTTCTCCCTGAGAAATGCAAGAAGTAACCTGAGAGTAACTTCAGAAGAATTCTCAAAAATCATTTACTCAGACTATTAGATTACCAAAAACAATACTGGAGGAAAAGATGCACCATAAGATGGGCTAAGTTTGGTGATGAGGACCCAAAAATTTTCAAGGCAATGGCATCTGAGAGGTATCGAAGGAATAATATTCCCTCTCTTCAGTTGGACAATGGCACCACAATAGAAGATCACCTTGGAAAAGAAGCTTTAATTTGCCAAAGTTTCAAACAGAGATTGGGAACCTCAAGAGAATTTCAAATGAAATTCAACCGAGCAAATATAATCAAAAAAAGGAATGACCTCGACCAACTAACAATTCCATTCTCCAGGGAGGAAATTGGTAATGTCATTAAAGAAATGCCTGCAGACCGAGCTCCAGGCCTAGATGGTTTCACAGGAATATTTCTTAAGAACTGCTGGCACATCATTAAGGAGGATTTCTACAAACTATGTGATCAATTCCATGCTGGTACCTTAAACCTGGAAAGCATCAATGAAGGATATATCACCTTGATCCCTAAAATTTCCTCCCCGGCTACAGTAAATGATTTCAGACCTATTACACTCCTTAACTGTTGTCTCAAAGTGATTACAAAGCTACTTGCCAATCGTCTGCAAAAGCTTATTCTGAAGATTATACACAGGAATCAATATGGTTTCATTAAGGGCAGAGCAATCCAAGATTGCCTCGCTTGGGCCTTTGAATATATACACCAATGCCAGAATTCCAAGAATAAGATTGTGCTCCTTAAGTTAGACTTTGCCAAAGCATTTGACACCATTGAACATGATGCAATGTTGGAAATAATGAAACACATGGGATTCAATGATAAATGGCTTTTATGGATCAAATCTTTATTTTCTACTGGCAAATCTTCTGTTCTCCTGAATGGTGTGCCGGGCAGACAATTCATTTGCAAAAGTGGTGTTCGACAGGGTGATCCACTCTCTCCTCTCATTTTTGTTCTTGCTGCTGATCCCTTACAAGCGGCTATTAATGATGCTTTCAGACATGGATTGCTACAACTACCTTTCCCCAGACAAAATCAAATTGATTACCCTGTCATTCAATACGTTGATGACACTATTATCATTATGCCTGCATGCCCTGACCAAGCACAAACAATGAAGAACATTCTCACTAACTATGCCACTTCAATTGGCCTCAAGATCAACTTTCATAAATCAACATTGATACCTATAAACTGTGATGAGGTATTAAGTAAAGATATAGCTCAAATCTTTGGTTGTACACTTGGAAAGATGCCATTCACATACCTTGGACTACCACTTGGGACATCCAAACCATCGGTCCAGGACCTAATGCCTATTGTTTGTAATATGGAAAGAAGGTTCACATCTACATTATCCTTGATATGTTATGGCTCCAAACTTTCCTTACTAAACACGGTCATCACATCACTTACAATTTTTGCACTTTGCACTCTGAGATTCCCACCAAAAATCCTTGAGCTGCTGGATAAATTAAGAAGGAGATGCCTCTGGACAAAGAAGACAGAACAAGGTGAAAAATGCAACTCTCTAGCTGCTTGGGATAGAGTTTGCAGGCCCAAGAAGAGTGGGGGGCTTGGAATAATAAATCTTAGGATACAAAGTGATGCTCTCCTACTAAAATACTTACACAAGTTTTACAACCGTCATGAACTTCCTTGGGTGGACTTGCTTTGGACCACCTACTATACCAATAAAATTCCACATGCCTCTAACCCATGTGGATCATTCTGGTGGAGGGACATCCTCAAGCTAACTCCCATTTTTAGAGAAATTTCAAAAGTGGACATGAGATGTGGTGACAATGTACTAATGTGGAAAGACCTATGGTTGGAAGAAATTCTATCTGGCACACATCCTAGAGCATTTTCCTATGTGAGAAATGAAGACTGCTCAGTCAAAGATTTCTTGACCATAAACTCACTGGATGAAGCATTCTTTCTACCACTTTCTACACAAGCCCTGGAGGACCTGTAAGATATGCAAAACTTGGTGACACACATTACATTGGACAACAACCAAAATGCAAAAGATATCTGGACATACCCTTGGAGAGGAAGAGAATTTTCAGCCAGCAAATACTACAAATTCTGCTTTAGGGATATGAAGGCCCATAAGACTTACCACTGGCTATGGAAATCAAAGGTCACTGCTAAACTCAAGGTCTTTGGTTGGCTCATGCTGTCTGATAGATTGAACACAAGAAACATGTTGAAGAGAAGGCACTATAACATTGGTACTAACCTCAACTGCCTGCTGTGTGGCCAAAAAGAAGAAGATATTGATCCCATGATCCTCACATGCCCATTTAGTCGAAATTGTTGGTCAACCTTTGGGTTAGACCCTGGAGATCAAGCCACTCGGCTGTCCTGGCTAGAACAAGCTAAAATTAATTGGGGCAGGCCTTTGTTCATGGAGGTCATCCTTCAAGCATCCTGGAGCATTTGGAAAGAGAGGAACAACAAACTTTTCAGGAATATAAACCCCTCCTACCACTCTTGGCTGGCCAGATTCAAGGAGGATTTTAGTCTCCTTCAATATAGGGTTAAAGACAACAAGAAAGAGTTTATCTTCTTACTTTTAGATTCCCTACCCTCTGATTAATTGTACCCTTTAGTCAGATTCTACCCCCACTACAAAGGTAGATGGGGTGAGACTTGTACATGATGTAACTAACCCTTGTAATTGTGTTTTAATATATAATATATAAGACAGTGGGAGCCTCTCCCACTGTCCCAGTTCCTCCAAAAAATAAATTCACAGCTTATGATGTGTAAACTAAGTAGAAGGCATTTCAACAAATTAGAAGCAATGAAAGCTAGACACCATAGAAAGATGCAACGAATATCACTCTACCAAGTTAAAACTGTCTCATAATAAGTGCCATTTCAACAAATTAGAAGTAGAACAAGCTAGAAAAGAATGCGTGATGTAAGGCAAACACATGATACCATGATGGAATATGTATGAAAAATAGGACGGCATGGCATATTCACAACTGTTTGTGTAAACTAAGCAGAAGTCATTTCAACAAATAAGAAGCAATGCAAGCTAGACATTGTATGCAACATGCAAGACAATATCACACTGCCAAGCTAGAGAAAGCACATGGGATGCCGGTTTCGCCGGAAGACCGCCATCAGTCCCTGCCTTATTTTTTTTCCTTCCTCTTTCTTAGTTGTATTGCCTTGTCAAGTCAAACCCACAAGAAAAATGAATAAAAATTCACTTTTGAGAACTCATTGATGCAGGATGCTGACGAGCACTACTTTAATATAAGGCGACCGCATGAGAGGATGATTGAATGTGTAAGAAAAATGGACATCATTGCATATTCACAGCTATGATGTGTAAACTAAGCAGAAGGCATTTCAAAAAATTAGAAGCAATGAAAGCTAGACACCATATGAAAGATGCAATGAATATCATTCTACCAAGTTAAAACTGTCTCGTCATAAGTGCCATTTCAATAAATTAGAAGTAGTACAAGCTAGAAAAGAATGTGAGATGTAACCTTTATCACACTCCCAAGTCAAACGTGTCTTATGATAAGTGATTGTTGCAGGTTATACAACAATAGTACTTTGATGTAAAAACATGGTGTGATAGACAGATATTGTATGTTCTAGAAATAGGAACACGTGTCTTATTCACAAGTATAATGTGTAAAGGAAGCAGATGGAATTCAACAAAATTAGAAGCAATACAAGCTAGACATCATACATAACATGCAACCACATATAACAGTGCCAAGTTAGAGGGAGCACCTGTGATGGTGCACTAGGGGAGACGTGCTCATCATCAACACAGCTACGTTGAGTGTCTATGATGTGTTGTCTTACAAATCATCTTGGGCAGGGGGGGTTGGAGGAGTAGAATCTGTAGAGGCCCTCCGTTTGGAAGGAGCACGTTTATCTGCTGCCTTGCTAATTTTCTTCTGCTTTATTGATTTTGAATTGTCAAGTAAAACCGACAAGAAAAAGCAATAAAATTAACTCTTCAGAACTCATTCATGCATGATACTGACAATCACTACTTTGATGTAAGGCAAACACATGATACCAGGATGGAATATGTATAAAAAACAGGATGACATGGCATATTCACAACTGTTTGCGTAAACTAAGCCGAAGCCATTTCAACAAATCAGAAGCAATGCAAGCTAGACACCACATGAAAGATGCAACCAATATGACTCTGCCGAGTTAAAAGTGTCCCATAATAAATGGCGTTTCAACTAATTAGAAGCAGCGCATGCTATAAATCATATGAAAGATGCAACTAATATCGCACTGCATATACTAAAGGTGTCTCGTCATATTGATTGATGCGGGATACAAAAAAACAATAGTTTTATGTAAGGACATGCTTAATAGACAGATGTACTATGTACTAAAAACAGGAAGGCATGTCACATTAATAGGTATAATGTATAACTAAGAAGAATAGCGCATGCAATTTAACCAGATTGGAAGAATTACAATCTAGACACCATACGCAACATGCAACCACATATCACGCTACCAAGTTAGAGTAAGCACCTGCGATGCTCGTGTAGGGGAAATGCGGTAATCAACTACAGAGCTACGTTCACTATCTTCATCTAGCCTTGTTTTTTCTTGAGAATCATGTGGGGAGGCTGCGCTGCATTCTTTAAATGAGGATCTTTTCTCATAGTAGTCCACTGGCCTGACTGCCTCATCATAAGTGATTGATGAGGGATACACAAGAACATTACTTTGATGTAAGAATATGGTTAATAGACAGATGTACTAGTATGTACCAAAAATAGGAAGGCATGTCATATTCAAAGGTATAATGTGTAAGCTAAGCAGATGCAATTTAACCAAATTGGAAGCAATAGAAGCTAGACATCCGGCTGGAGTGGTGAGCATGATCATCTAGGACCTGAGAGCCTGGTGGGAGGCGGGCTACTTCGCCACCATCATGGCTTTTTAGTTGGCTTCTAGGTGATGCATGTCTGTGCTGGGCTTGTCACTGGCTCGGCCAGTGCCCTGACTAGCAATTCATCTTCTGGTGCTCCCGGGATGGTGGTTCATGTAAAAAATATCTTTCCTTATCTTAATAAAGACCGACTTCGGCCTTTCGAATACAAGATAGACACCATATGCAACATGCAACCACATATGACACCACGAAGTTAAAGTAAGCACTTGGGATGGTGGTTCATGGCGAGTGAGATCATCAACTCCAGAGCTACGTTTACCATCTCCATCTGCTGACACTGCACCCTTTATAGCGCTGAAACGTGCCTTGCCTAAGCCTGAAGAAAGCTGGAGCTCCTTCTCTCTTTTATTTCATGCTTCTATCAACCGGTTGGCAGAGTCTGAAATACCCATGCATAAAAATCAATAGTGAGAGTATATATGGGTGAAGTGTGTGCACAACTAGTGCACTCTAAAAGTAGCAGATAGCAGGTGGCTGAAAAATAAAAGATAGGAGACATATGATAGCTCTACAACATAGTGCTACCTCTTGAGCACTGCGTTGGTTTTCCCTTGAAGAGGAAAGGGTGATGCAGCAAAGTAGCGTAAGTATTTCCCTCAGTTTTTGAGAACCAAGGTATCAATCCAGTAGGAGGCTACGCGCGAGTCCCTCGCACCTACACAAAACAAATAAATCCTCGCAACCAACGCGATAAGGGGTTGTTAATCCCTACACGGTCACTTACGAGAGTGAGATCTGATAGATATGATAGGATAATATTTTTGGTATTTTTATGATAAAGATGCAAAGTAAAATAAAAGCAACGGAAATAACTAAGTGTTGGAAGATTAATATGATGAAGATAGACCCGGGGGCCATAGGTTTCACTAGTGGCTTCTCTCAAGAGCATAAGTATTTTACGGTGGGTGAACAAATTACTGTTGAGCAATTGACAGAATTGAGCATAGTTATGAAAATATCTAGGTATGATCATGTATATAGGCATCACGTCCGAAACAAGTAGACCGACTCCTGCCTGCATACATAAAAGAATTCAGAAGATTCAAATATTGTTCATAGATAAACTTGATCATAAACCCACAATTCATCGGTCTCAACAAACACACCGCAAAAGAAGATTACATCGAATAGATCTCCACGAGAGAGGGGGAGAACATTGTATTGAGATCCAAAAAGAGAGAAGAAGCCATCTAGCTAATAACTATGGACTCGAAGGTCTGAGATAAACTACTCACACTTCATCGGAGAGGCTATGGTGTTGATGTAGAAGCCCTCCATGATGGATGCCCCCTCCGGCGAAGCTCCGGAACAGGCCCCAAGATGGGATCTCGTGGGTACAGAAGGTTGCGGCGGTGGAATTAGGTTTTTGGCTCCGTATCTGATCGTTTGGGGGTACGTAGGTATATATAGGAGGAAGGAGTACGTCGGTGGAGCAACATGGGGCCCACGAGGGTGGAGGGCGCGCCTGGGGGGGCATAGGCGCGCCCCCCTACCTCGTGGCTTCCTGGAAGCTTCCTTGACTTAGGGTCCAAGTCTCCTGGATCATGTTCGTTCTGAAAATCACGTTCCCGAAGGTTTCATTCCATTTGGACTCCGTTTGATATTCTTTTTCTGCGAAACTCTGAAATAGGCAACAAACAACAATTCTGGGTTGGGCCTCCGGTTAATAGGTTAGTCCCAAAAATAATATAAAAGTGAATAATAAAGCCCAATAATGTCCAAAACAGAAGATAATATAGCATGGAGCAATCAAAAATTATAGATACGTTGGAGACGTATCAAGCATCCCCAAGCTTAATTCCTGCTCGTCCTCGAGTAGGTAAATGATAAAAACAGATTTTTTGTGTGGAATGCTACTAGGCATAATTTCAATGTAATTCTTTTTAATTGTGGTATGAATATTCAGATCCGAAAGATTCAAGATAAAAGTTTAATATTGACATAAAAATAATAATACTTCAAGCATACTAACTAAGCAATTATGTCTTCTCAAAATAACATGGCCAAAGAAAGTTATCCCTACAAAATCATATAGTCTGGCTATGCTCTATCTTCACCACACAAATTATTTAAATCATGCACAACCCCGATGACAAGCCAAGCAATTGTTTCATACTTTTGGTGTTCTCAAACTTTTTCCAATCTTCACGCAATACATGAGCGTGAGCCATGGACATAGCACCATATGTGGAATAGAATGGTGGTTGTGGAGAAGACAAAAAGGAGAAGATAGTCTCACATCAACTAGGCGCATCAACGGGCTATGGAGATGCCCATCAATAGATATCAATGTGAGTGAGTAGGGATTGCCATGCAACAGATGCACTAGAGCTATAAGTATATGAAAGCTCAACAAAAGAAACTAAGTGGGTGTGCATCCAACTCGCTTGCTCACGAAGACCTAGGGCATTTTGAGGAAGCCCATCATTGGAATATACAAGCCAAGTTCTATAATGAAAAATTCCCACTAGTATATGAAAGTGATATCATAGGAGACTCTCTATCATGAAGATCATGGTGCTACTTTGAAGCACAAGTGTGGTAAAAGGATAGTAGCATTGTCCCTTCTCTCTTTTTCTCTCATAAACTTTTTTATTTGGGCCCTTTTTTATGGCCTCTTCTTTTTTTTCATCCGGAGTCTCATCCCGACTTGTGGGGGAATCATAGTCTCCATCATCCTTTCCTCACTTGGGACAATGCTCTAAAAATGGTGATCATCACACTTTTATTTACTTACAACTTCAGCAATTACAACTCAATACTTCAGAACAAAATATGACTCTATGTGAATGCCTCCGGCGGTGTACCGGGATATGCAATGAATCAAGAGTGACATGTATGAAAGAATTATGAACGGTGGCTTTGCCACAAATACAATGTCAACTACATGATCATGCGAAGAAATATGACAATGATGGAGCGTGTCATAATAATCGGAACGGTGGTAAGTTGCACGACAATATATCTCGGAATGGCTATGGAAATGCCATGATAGGTAGGTATGGTGGCTGTTTTGAGGAAGGTATATGGTGGGTGTATGATACCAGCGAAAAGTGCGCGGTATTAGAGAGGCTAGCAATGGTGGGAGGAAGAAAGGCGCGTATAATCCATGGACTCAACATTAGTCATAAAGAACTCATATACTTATTGCAAAAATCTACAAGTTATCAAAGCAAAGTATTACGCGCATGCTCCTAGGGGGATAGATTGGTAGGAAAAGACCATCGCTCGTCCCCGACCGCCACTCATAAGGAAGACAATCAATAAATAAATTATGCTCCAACTTCATCACATAACGGTTCACCATACGTGCATGCTATGGGAATCACAAACTTTAACACAATTATCTCTCAAATTCACAACTACTCAACTAGCATGACTCTAATATCACCATCTTTATATCTCAAAACAATTATCAAGCATCAAACTTTTCTTAGTATTCAACACACTCATAAGAAAGTTTTTACTAATCTTGAATACCTAGCATATTAGGATTATTGAAGCAAATTACCATGCTATTTAAAACTCTCAAAATAATCTAAGTGAAGCATGAGAGATCAATAGTTTCTATAAAACAAATCCACCACCGTGCTCTAAAATATATAAGTGAAGTACTATAGCAAAACTATATAACTCAAAAGATATAAGTGAAGCACATAGAGTATTCTAATAATTTCCGAATCATGTGTGTCTCTCTCAAAAGGTGTGTACAGCAAAGATGATTGTGGTAAACTAAAAAGCAAAGACTCAAATCATACAAGACGCTCCAAGCAAAACACATATCATGTGGTGAATAAAAATATAGCTCCAAGTAAAGTTACCGATGGAAGTAGACGAAAGAGGGGATGCCTTCCGGGGCATCCCCAAGCTTGGGCTTTTCGGTGTCCTTAGATTATCTTGGGGGTGCCATGGGAATCCCCAAGCTTAGGCTCTTGCCACTCCTTGTTCCATAATCCATCAAATCTTTCACCCAAAACTTGAAAACTTCACAACACAAAACTTAACAGAAAATCTCGTGAGCTCCGTTAGCGAAAGAAAACAAAAGACCACTTTAAGGTAATGTAATGAACTCATTCTTTATTTATATTGGTCTTAAACCTACTGTATTCCAACTTCTCTATGATTTATAAACTATTTTACTAGCCATAGATTCATCAAAATAAGCAAACAACACACGAAAAACAGAATCTGTCAAAAACAGAACAGTCTGTAGTAATCTATAACTAAAGCAAACTTCTGGAACTCCAAAAATTCATCCAAAATAGGAAGACCTATAAAATTTGTTTATTGATCATCATCAATTGGAATCAATATTTTATCACGTTCTGGTGATTTTTAACAATTATTTTCGTGAACAAAGAGTTTCTGGAAATTTCTGCAAGATCAAATAACTATCATCCAAGAAGATCCTATAGGTTTAACTTGGCACAAATACTAATTAAAACATAAAAACACATCTAACCAGAGGCTAGATCAAATATTTATTCCTAAACAGAAGCAAAAAGAAAAAAACTAAAAATAAATTTGGGTTGCCTCCCAACAAGCGCTATCGTTTAACGCCCCTAGCTAGGCATAAAAGCAAGGATAGATCTAGGTATTGCCATCTTTGGTGGGCAATCCGTAAGTAGCTCTCATAATAGATTCATATGGTAGTTTTATTTTCTTCCTAGGGAAGTGTTCCATGCCTTTATTTAATGGAAATTGTAATCTAATATTGCCTTCCTTCATATCAATAATTGCACCAATCGTTCTAAGGAAAGGTCTACCAAGAATAATAGGACATGAAGGATTGCAATCTATATCAAGAACGATAAAATCTACGGGCACATAGTTCCTATTTGCAACAATAAGAACATCATTAATTCTTCCCATAGGTTTCTTAATGGTGGAATCCGCAAGGTGCAAGTTTAGAGAGCAATCATCAAAATCACGGAAACCTAGCAAATCACATAAAGTCTTTGGAATCGTAGAAACACTAGCACCCAAATCACACAAAGCATAGCATTCATGATCTTTAATTTTAATTTTAATAGTAGGTTCCCACTCATCATAAAGTTTCCTAGGGGTAGAAACTTCCAACTCAAGCTTTTCTTCATAAGATTGCATCAAGGCATCAACGATATGTTTGGTAAAAGCTTTATTTTGGCCATAAGCATGAGGAGAATTTAGCACGGATTGCAACAAGGAAATACAATCTATCAAAGAGCAATTATCATAATTAAATTCCTTGAAATCCAAAATAGTGGGTTTATTAACATCTAGTGTTTTAATTTCTTCAATCCCACTTTTATCAATTTTAGCATCAAGATCTAAAAACTCCAAATTTTTGGAACGCCTTCTAGGTAAAGGTGGATCATATTCAGTCCCATCATTATCAGGATTTAATAGGGGACACATCAATAACTTTTAGATCTTCATCTTTATTTTCATAGAAATTTGAAGAACACGCTTTCATAAAGCAATCTTTCTTAGCACGCATCCTAGCAGTTCTTTCTTTGCACTCATCAATGGAAATTCTCATGGCTTTGAGAGACTCATTGATATCATGCTTAGGAGGAATAGATCTCAGTTTCAAAGAATCAACATCAAGAGAAATTCTATCAACGTTCCTAGCCAATTCATCAACTTTAAGCAATTTCTCTTCAAGCAAAGCATTGAAATTCTTTTGCGAATTCATAAACTCTTTAACACTAGTCTCAAATTCAGAGGGCATCTTATTAAAATTTCCATAAGAGTTGTTGTAGGAATTACCATAATTATTAGAGGAATTGCTAGGATAAGGCTAGGATTAAAGTTTCCTCTATACGCGTTGTTACCAAAATTATTCCTACCAACAAAATTCACATCCATAGATTCATTATTATTCTCAATCAAAGTAGACAAAGGCATATCATTAGGATCAGAAGAAACACTTTTACTAGCAAATAATTTCATAAGTTCATCCTTCTTTCCACTCAAAACATTAATTTCTTCTATTGCATGCACTTTTTTACTAGTAGATCTTTCAGTGTGCCATTGAGAATAATTAACCATAATATTATCTGGGAGTTTAGTGGCTTCTCCTAAAGTGATTTCCATAAAAGTTTCTCCCGCGGCCGAATCTAAAAGATTTCTAGAAGCAAAATTCAATCCGGAATAAAAAATTTGTATAATCATCCACAAATTCAAACCATGAGTAGGGCAATTACGTATCATTAATTTCATCCTCTCCCAAGCTTGTGCAACATGTTCATGATCAAGTTGCTTAAAATTCATAATATCGTTTCTAAGAGAGATAATCTTAGCGGGAGGAAAAATACTTAGAGATAAAAGCATCTTTGCACTTATTCCAAGAATCAATACTATTTTTAGGCAAAGACGAAAACCAAGCTTTGGCACGATCTCTAAGCGAAAAAGGAAATAGCTTCAATTTAACAATATCATTGTCCACATCTTTCTTCTTTTGCATATCACACAAATCAACGAAGCTATTTAGATAAGTAGCGGCATCTTCACTAGGAAGGCCGGCGAATTGATCTTTCATGACAAGATTCAACAAAGCAGCATTGATTTCACAAGATTCAGTATCGGTAAGAGGAGCAATCGGAGTGCTAAGGAAATCATTATTGTTGGTATTGGTAAAGTCACATAATTTGGTATTATCTTGAGCCATCGTGACAAACAAGCAATCCAACACACGAGCAAACGAAAAGCAAGCGAAAAAGAGGCGAACGAAAAAGAGAGGGCGAATAAAACGGCAAGGGTGAAGTGGGGGAGAGGAAAACGAGAGGCAAATGGCAAATAATGTAATGCGGGAGATAAGGGTTTGTGATGGGTACTTGGTATGTTGAGTTTTGCGTAGACCTCCCCGGCAACGGTGCCAGAAATCCTTCTTGCTACCTCTTGAGCACTGCGTTGGTTTTCCCTTGAAGAGGAAAGGGTGATGCAGCAAAGTAGCGTAAGTATTTCCCTCAGTTTTTGAGAACCAAGGTATCAATCCAATAGGAGGCTACGCGCGAGTCCCTCGCACCTACACAAAACAAATAAATTCTCGCAACCAACGCGATAAGGGGTTGTCAATCCCTACACGGTCACTTACGAGAGTGAGATCTGATAGATATGATAGGATAATATTTTTGGTATTTTTATGATAAAGATGCAAAGTAAAATAAAAGCAACAGAAATAACTAAGTGTTGGAAGACTAATATGATGAAGATAGACCCGGGGGCCATAGGTTTCACTAGTGGCTTCTCTCAAGAGCATAAGTATTTTACGGTGGGTGAACAAATTACTGTTGAGCAATTGACAGAATTGAGCATAGTTATGAGAATATCTAGGTATGATCATGTATGTAGGCATCACGTCCGAAAGAAGTAGACCGACTCCTGCCTGCATCTACTACTATTACTCCACACATCGACCGCTATCCAGCATGCATCTAGAGTATTAAGTTCATAAGAACAGAGTAACGCCTTAAGCAAGATGACATGATGTAGAGGGATAAATTCATGCAATATGATAAAAACCCCATCTTGTTATCCTCGATGGCAACAATACAATACGTGCCTTGCTGCCCCTACTGTCACTGGGAAAGGACACCGCAAGATTGAACCCAAAGCTAAGCACTTCTCCCATTGCAAGAAAGATCAATCTAGTAGGCCAAACCAAACTGATACTTCGAAGAGACTTGCAAAGATAACCAATCATACATAAAAGAATTCAGAAGATTCAAATATTGTTCATAGATAAACTTGATCATAAACCCACAATTCATCGGTCTCAACAAACACACCGCAAAAGAAGATTACATCGAATAGATCTCCACGAGAGAGGGGAGAACATTGTATTGAGATCCAAAAAGATAGAAGAAGCCATCTAGCTAATAACTATGGACCCGAAGGTGTGAGGTAAACTACTCACACTTCATCGGAGAGGCTATGGTGTTGATGTAGAAGCCCTCCGTGATGGATGCCCCCTCCGGCGGAGCTCCGGAACAGGCCCCAAGATGGGATCACGTGGGTACAGAAGGTTGCGGCGGTGGAATTAGGTTTTTGGCTCCGTATCTGATCGTTTGGGGGTACGTAGGTATATATAGGAGGAAGGAGTATGTCGGTGGAGCAACGTGGGGCCCATGAGGGTGGAGGGCGCGCCTGGGAGGGGGGGTAGGCGCGCCCCCCTACATCGTGGCTTCCTGGAAGCTTCCTTGACTTAGGGTCCAAGTCTCCTGGATCATGTTCATTCTGAAAATCACGTTCTGGAAGGTTTCATTCCGTTTGGACTCCGTTTGATATTCTTTTTCTGCGAAACTCTGAAATAGGCAAAAAACAACAATTCTGGGCTGGGCCTCCGGTTAATAGGTTAGTCCCAAAAATAATATAAAAGTGAATAATAAAGCCCAATAATGTCCAAAACAGAAGATAATATAGCATGGAGCAATCAAAAATTATAGATACGTTGGAGACGTATCACATAGCATGGCAAACAAAATTAGATTCTACTCCTCATGATTTTGTAATATATGAGCACAGGGATGGCTGGGAAATGCAGGTACTCCTCCAGCACACCGCGACAAGTGGTCCTATCAAAATAACAGTCGACTGAAAATAAATAGGTTAGTCGATTTTTTTATGAACCGTCCGATCTATAAGGAACGGGCAGTTGGCGTTCGTCTACTTCCCGCGAGTCACTGTTGACGATCTTTCTCGAACCGCCAGCGACCACCGGCCCAGACCCCTGCCTCCGCTACCCCACCCTCCCCTCGACCTCACACCACCGCCGTGCTTGGCAGCGCCCCCTGGCCATCCCTTTAATCCCGGCCGACCTCCAGATCGAGCGCCATCAGCTCCTAGGCCCCACACACCCCTAAGATAAACACCGAGGCGCTGCTTCCCCGGTGTAATAGGTGGACTAGTGCCTGTTACGCCGGGGAATGCTTCCTTTAATTGGGAATCAACTAACCAGGAATTGAAATCCAGGGGGCGACGGACCTCTAGCTAAGGTGAAATAGTATATGAGGAGAAACCTTGTGCATCGCGAGTTACTAGGAACATCTAGTATCAGGAAGAAGTGGTCAACTAGTGTCTTCTCTGGGATGAATACCGTGCAAGTAGACATGTAAGATCTGAACGAATAAGGGAAGAGGAGTACCATTTCCGGTTGCCAGTGCTGGGTCCTCCCGATGTCGCGGCGATTTTCTTGGTTTTACCTAGGGAACCGATGTTTTGGAGGAGTGTTGAGCCTCGGACAAACCAATGGCCAAATTGTTGACTATGTTGCGGTGGCCGTCTGTCGGCAGAGGGGAAGCAGATCCGAGGGGCGAAGGACGGTGTAGCGGGAACAGCTCTGGTGCGGTGGACGGTGGCGAAGTTGGAGCGGCAGCGGTGAGGCGCATGACAGCGTGGTTAAACTGGCTCGGGTACGAACAGCTCGGCCTCGGCTTCAACTACTAGCCATGGAGGGCGTTGCGGTTGCGGTGGACGACGACGTCGGGGTATCGGCTCCGGCATGATGGAGGAGGGAGGCGGTTGATGGGTGGGATGGGGTGGCGGACGGAGGACGCCGGGGTTTCGCGGCTGGTGGAGAGGTAGTTTTGGCGCCCATGGAGTACGAATGGGGAATCAGACGGGGGGAGGCTAAAGGAGAACCATGTTTCAGTCCGGGACGCGCTTGTTTTTGTTTTTTTTCAACAGATGGGACACACTTGTTTGAAATTTGGAGAAAGTACAAACTTTGCCCACCTCTTTAATTTTGGACCTACTGCGGGTCGGCGGTAGGATGGTAATCCCATGTGTCCGAAATAGTGGGCAGGAGCGATTTCGGCCGCGCGCATGTGTGCTTACACTTGTGCACGTCGGTCCTAAACAAACGGTTTTTTACCCCTTTCCGCGATGGCATTTGGAACCGTCGCCAAGTGAGTGTGGGCGATAGGGGGGTCTTTCCCACACGACCCAGAAACCCTCGGGGATATGCCCTCCTGGCACACACGTTCAGCAAAATGAGGTCTTGTGCGACCGGCGAGTTCTCAAATACGGAAATACGTACAGTAGAGCTAAAAAAGTACAATTATACGGCGAAATTGTTTCCGGTCGCAAGTACATCCCACACAGTCAGTCCCCGCTAAACGTTTCTGTTCATATGCACATCCCACATAGTCGATCCAAGGAAAACGTTTCCGTTCACAGGTACATCACACACAATTTTTCCTGTTAAATCATTTGCGTTATTGAATGTATCACACACGGTCCGTAGAAGAAACTGTGTGGCAAAGGCTATTCATCACACACAATTTTTATGTGGTAAACGTTTGCGCAAGGTGGCCTAACGCCAACAGTTTCAAGAGAAAGTCGTGTGTGATTGTTCATTGATCCAACACGGTTTATTCTGAGAAACTGTGTGCGTTGCCTGAGGTCATCGCCCACGGTATTTTTTCAACAACCGTTTGCAATAGCAAAACCCAATTAGCAGGCAAATTCGCCATTAGCAAGCTAATTATCTGATTATTCATAATCCATTTATTAATCTAATTAACATTTCATATTAAGCACACAATATATTTCATTTCCATATTAAGGAAGCAGAATTTCATAATTGAAATACATCAGAGTACAACATGATATAGCTTCAGCACTCAGCAACCCCATTACACAACTGCACCAGCAGCAAGTTCCACATGCAACATGTAGAACCTTTCGAAATTAGCATCATAGACGGTATATAGACAGATGCATCTCATCTGTAAAACTGCTGAAGCGGAAGGCGAATATTGAGCCTTCATTCATGTTGAAGGTCTTTGCAACTTTAGGCCAGTGTCTGTGGATGATTGACCGTCCGTCCTTCGTCCTCTTCAGGAACACTTCAATATTGAACCGTGGGTGTTGTATGAAAACCTTTCTCGCTTCCTGACCATAGAGGTGGTTTGAGAGGTAATCATCAGTGAACTGCTTTGGAAAGGCCTGAAAACAAGGATGTGCATAAATATCTTCTCTATATTGGAAATGGGGAAAAGGAATAAAAAAAGGCAAGGTATAATAGTTAGTACCATCTTGTAGTGAACTGATGTCTTCTTCATTGTGCAGACAAAGATCTTGTTGTTTTTTGTCGCTAATTTCTTTATCCTATCAATCTTTCCGAGCTTCTTGATTTGATTGATATTCATGGACAACTCATTTCCCCATATGCAAAAAGGGTCGAATAGTGGGTCAAAACCTCTGACAGCAGGACCTACATGTGCAAGACCAAATTGTTAAAAACCTAAATATTAGAATGGTTCCTGCAATTGCACAATAATGTGATATTAGACAACATACCATGCACATGCTAACCTTGATTGTAAACCTCAGTGCTTCCCATTGTTTCCCTGCAACACATATAAGGTAGTTAGTCATCAGGTTAAGTAAGGGTTCGCATGCTATCAGTAAAATATGTTGATGAAAAATAAGCACATTGCAGATTCATCAGATTAATTCAAGCCACATGGAAAACCCATTTACCCAAACCAAGCATGATTAAGAATTAGGAAATATAGCACTTGTATATGTTTCTCATGTATTAAGTGCAGCCAAATTCGATTTATTCCTCACATGCACAACAATACAAAATTCTACCCACGGATTGGACATCGCATTGCAGAATTGAACCAAGCAGTTAACTCAACACCACAACAAATGAACCAAACATTAACTGAGCACCACATTGCACAATATAACATACTCCTAATAGAAGATCAGACAGTTAACCAAACAGCTAACTACATCCAACTGTAGCAATTGTATTTGTTTCTCATGTATTTACTATAGCCAAATTCAATTTATTCCTCACATGGTATACAATAACAGAATGCACCCACAATTTTATAAAGATAAATTCGATTTATTTCTCACATGGAAGACAATACAAAATTGTAGCCTGAAGAATTGAACATCACATTTGCAGAATTGAACCAAACAGTTAACTGAAGACGACAACTAATTAACAAAACTGTTAATAAGTGAGCACCACACTGCGTGACATATAGAACATATACACTAGAGCAACAGATTGCATGGTAAAATTAGATAGCACAATTCACTAGAATTTGTGAAGGAAAGGCAGGAGCAACACACGCAACGGGTAAACCGAGCATGCTTAACCAGCGTAGCTAGCAAATGCCAAGGTGCTCCTTCAAGATCTGGGGGTCGGCACGAATGGCAGCCATTGCGACCTCATCCGCGCGTGCGGCCGCGATTTGCTTCTCAGCTGCCAAATGCTCCTTGAGGTCCTGGCTATGCTGCGTGCACCATGGCTTAGGCTGGCGCTTATTTGGTGGAGGGGTCGGTGATTTGGGTGGAAGGTGTCGCGCTCGCGTCGGCGGTCGGGGCATGTGGGATGTGGAAGGAGGAGGAGGATGGGTGTCGGTGTCAAAACCGGCGGATCTCGGGTAGGGGGTCCCGAACTGTGCGTCTAAGGCGGATGGTAACAGGAGGCAGGGGACACAATGTTTACCCAGGTTCGGGCCCTCTCGATGGAGGTAATACCCTACTTCCTGCTTGATTGATCTTGATGATATGAGTAGTACAAGAGTTGATCTACCACGAGATCGTAGAGGCTAAACCCTAGAAGCTAGCCTATGGTATGATTGTTGTTGTCCTACGGACTAAACCCTCCGGTTTATGTAGACACCGGAGGGGGCTAGGGTTACACAGAGTCGGTTACAAGGGAGGAGATCTACATATCCGTATCGCCAAGCTTGCCTTCCACGCCAAGGAGAGTCCCATCCGGACACAAGACGAAGTCTTCAATCTTGTATCTTCATAGTCCAATAGTCCGGCCAAAGGATATAGTTTGGCTGTCCGGATACCCCCTAATCCAGGACTCCCTCAGTAGCCCCTGAACCAGGCTTCAATGACGATGAGTCCGGCACGCAGATTGTCTTCGGCATTGCAAGGCGGGTTCCTCCTCCGAATACTCCATAGAAGATCTTGAACACAAGGATAGTGTCCGGCTCTGCAAAACAAGTTCCACATACCACCGTAGAGAGAATAATATTTCCACAAATCCAATCTGCTGACACACTTGATATCATGACATCATACCACGGCCCGGTCATTATTCGAACCATTTTTCTCAACCAGCCTTGGCGCATATCGCGAGGCGGTTTCTTTGGCACGTCTTGTCGAAGCAGAGATCATGTCCCCTTATCACAGGATTCTCATCAATACGGGCGTGGGTAACCCAACCGCGCCATCAATCGTGGCGCTTGGGGAATAAGCGGGTTTACCATGCTAGTGGGGGCATATAGTTTCGTCCGCCTTTATAAAGGGATGAGAGTTCACCTTTTTTCACCCATGCCTTCTTCCTCCTGGCTTATCCATTCTCGCGCACTCGAGCTCCAACACCCAAGTTCGCACCTTTCTCCTCCCACCACTCCAACCATGTCCGGAGCGGGAGGCAAGTGGATGAAATCCTCCGTCACGGAGGAGGACATCAACAAGCTGCGGGGGCCAAATACTTGGCCACGGATATCGCGCACCGGCTGCCCGACGAGGGGCAGATCATCCCTACCCCGGAACCTTACGAGAGGGTAGTTTTCCTCAACCACTTCGTCTGCGAACTTGGGTTCCCCCTTCACCCGTTCGTCCGCGGCCTCATGTTCTACTATGGGCTGAACTTCCATGATCTGGCCCCAAACTTTATCCTCAACATCTCGGCGTTTATCGTCGTGTGCGAGGCCTTCCTCCGCGTCCAGCCCCACTTCGGCCTGTGGCTGAAGACCTTCAATGTCAAGCCGAAGGTTGTAGGCGGCCAGCAAGCGAAATGCGGAGGCGCCATGGTGGGCAAAATGCCCAATGTTACATGGCTCGAGGGCTCCTATGTGGAGACCATAAAGGGGTGGCAATCGGGGTGGTTCTACATCACCGAGCCACGCGACACCAAATGGGTGGTGGCCCCCGAGTTCCGATCCGGAATCCCCATGCGGCTCACCTCCTGGAAAGAGAAGGGCCTGTCCTGGGATTCATCGGTGGAGCTGGCCGGACTCCAGAAATGTATCCGGAACATGATAAGCAAGAAACTTAAGCTTGTCAACGTGGTCCAGGTCATGCTCTTCCGCCGGATCCTCCCGTGTCAACAACGGGCGTTCAATTTATGGGAGTTCGACCCGGCCCAGCACCAGACTCTGTGCGAGCTTTTTGACACGACGCACAAGGATGTCTGGAGGGTGCTGTTCAAGGGCGCCGAGGTCCCACCTTCCCTCACCGAGGACCGCGGACTTAGCGCGAAGCGCCCTGCGAATCCGGTAAGTCTCCTACACCTTATGGGATATTTACTTTCCCCAGCTTAATCGTGTGCGGGATCTGAGCTCCCATGCCTTTGACAGGACTGGGAGGAGATAGCGGAGTAGATCAACTGCCCGGCGCCCCTGCCTGAAGATCCAGCCGACGCTCTCCTAACGGAGATGCTGACTCCGGCACCCTATGAGGTGCCGGAGAAGAAGGACAAGAAGAACGCCGCGGGGACTCAAAAGAGTTCCCGCCGTCAGGTGGTATCGGACTCATCGTCCGATAACTCCGATACGCAATCCTCTCGTGAAGACGAGGAGGAGGAAGATGAAGGTTCTCCCCCTCCAGCCGGGGAGGCAAGAAAAGGAAGGCCGCCCCAACCGGGGAGGCCGGAGGGTCCAAGAAGGGAAGGACTCTCCTTCCGGACTGCTCCACGACCGCCGCTCACAGCGAAGATGAGTGGTTGACCAGGGACAAGCCCTTGGCAAAGTCATAAGTATTCGGATACCAGAGTAATTCATGGTACGCTTTTATTGCACTGCTTGTCCTTACGCCGAATATAATTATGCAGTCCGCCTCGAGCCCGCATCGACGTATCTTCGTCGGACGGTTCTTTGGACCCGTCGGCTATGAGTAGCGGTTCACTTCCGACCGCCTCCACCCCTCGCCCTACGGACAACGTCGAGGTGTTATCTCAAAGGGCACCAAGCCGAGGGGAGGTAGTCCTGGAGGCGCCTCAAGGCGACCTTCCGGACCCTGGGCGTAAAGGGAGCAAGACTCCCACGGGCTCCAAGTTCGGCCCACAGCCGAACACCGCACCGGAACCACCAGTGGTCCCGGACTCCGGCAGGTGGCCTCCTGCTAAGAGGGGCAAGCCGCCCGTGCCGGTGACCTCCGTTCATCCGGAGGCACCGGACAACTTGCTGGAAGTGCTTCGCAGCGCTTCCATCTACGAGGAGCACGCACTATCATGAGTGTGGTGATCAAGAAGGTTCAGTCCGCCAAAAGCGGACTGACTGAAGCCTGTGCCAGCCTCTTAACAGGCTTTGAGGTGAGTAATCGAAATGTAGGAAAATATTACCGCATAGACAGTAGCCCCTGATGCTCTGTTCGGCGTTCGAAAAGAAAAGCCGAATAGAGGATCAAATAATAACTGCAGGAGTCTAATCCAAAATGTGTCCATATGTGTATGCAGGCTTCACTGCTGGCCGCTGCCGCACGTACTGCGGAGGTCGCCGCATTAAAGCAGAACCTCAAGCGGTCCAAGGAAGAACTCGGCCTTGCCAAGAGGCAGCTCGAGGAGAACAAAGGTAAGCAATACCTTGTCTATATATAAAAAAGAGATTTGGTTGCAAGATAATAGGATCATCATGAATGTGCCAGGGACCACGACCGAAGTGGCGACCCTGAAGCAGGCTCTGTCCGAGTCCGAAAACAATGCGGCCAAGGAGCGCATCGAGCGAGAGAGACATGAAGCCCGAGTAGGCGAGGTGCAGCAAGAGCTCCAGGCGCTCGTGAAGAAGCACGAGGCCCTGGAGCTTGACTCGAAGACGCGAGAGTCTGAGCTTGCCAAGGCCCTCGAGAGTGCAAAACATGCCAAGGCCGAAGCCCAAAAGGCCCTCCAGGAGATTGAGGCGGTGAAGAAGATAGCGGCGGGTAAGGCCTTCATTATGCAAAGCAAGCATGTGAAAGAAAATTTCTATTTACTTACCCGAGTTCGGAGCTCTCCAGGGGCGTTCGCAGATCTGCCCCGCAGTGTGTCTGATGCCGCGGAGTTCTACTGGGCCGAGGACGGGAGCTCGACGGAGAAGGTGTTCTGGTCTCAGTATACTGGGACCGAACACCCGATGCCCATGAGCGACCAGCTGAAGCAACTGGTCGAGCTCCACAAGGCGTCCGAACAGGCCATGAAGGGCCTTATAGTCCGGATGTGGCCTGGCGATGCCCTTCCCAACAGCTACTTCGGCCTGGTGAGGCGGCTTGTAGAAGCCTGCCCACGGCTGGAAGTCGTAAAGCGGTCCGTCT
This sequence comes from Triticum aestivum, assembly GCF_018294505.1. Taxonomy (NCBI): domain Eukaryota; kingdom Viridiplantae; phylum Streptophyta; class Magnoliopsida; order Poales; family Poaceae; genus Triticum; species Triticum aestivum. Next base: position 305,058,983 of record NC_057811.1, on the reverse strand, counting down.
GCATTGAAGGTGCACGCAGAGCTTTTGCCCGTGCGAAGGTGCACTGGGCCAAGATGGACGCCGAGAAGCTGGTGAAGGAGGGGCCGCCGCAGGGCAAGGAGCATCGCACCCCGAAATGTATTATGAGGGTGTCCTGAAGGGTGCTCGTCTTGTGGCGGACGAGTGTTCCAAAGATGTAATTTTTGAATGAACTTGCTCATGTGATCCTGTATTATGAAAACTAGTTCATGTGCGCTATGCAACGCTTTTGTATTTAAAATATTACCTTCTGTGCGGCCGTTTATAAAATCTGAGAGTTGGCTAGTCGTCGACTTCTTCCCCCATGCAACTAGTGCTGGGGTGTTTGGGATAAATCTGAGCACTCTTTTTCCCATTTTTGGGTCCTTCAAGGGAGGTGCTCAGCGCAACGAACTAGGCAATCGGACTATAATGCTTTATCACTCTCACTTAGCCATAGAAGTCTACAATTTTAAATTTTGGCGAAGCCCCTAGTATTCGGAAGGCCGAATTTGGGGCGCTATACACGCCTAAGTCGGAGAAGGCTGATTCCTCGCCGGAAGCAGAAAAAGGCTTTAGTGACTTGAGACCTCTTGAACAGCGACCAGCTCTCGCCTTATCATGACAGTCAGTTTTAGCTTTCTCTACTGAGGTGCTCGTCCGGAAGAACCGGGACACAATCGCAGTAGTTCTCCCAGTGCTACCTTAGCCGATATAGCGGAACGTAAGGTACCAAAACATGGGAGCCGGGCAAACCCAACTATTGACCCAAGACATGATTCGGACCTGATGCATATAATGCTATAAGTTCAGGGTGCCGCACTGTCAAAAGTGTTCGGACTTCTCACGCCGTGTAATGGGGTATACGGAAGCCCCTGGCGTACTGGCCGTACCAGAGTGTACGGGTGCTAACTGTATAAATGAACATATATGTAAAAAAGGAATATAGAATGCGATAATAGACTAGTGCTATGCATTGTTTATTCAAGAAATGCGTCGAAGCATACTGATACAAGTAGTGTGGTAAGCAAAAAATAGGACTATTTGACATGTCCCATCCAAGGGCAAGCTGCGGACTGGTATATTAAAGCAGGTATTTCACTCGTTATCAGAGACCACCTGGGGGTTCCAATGTACGACGTAGCTTCCTGCCTCCTTGGGTGTTGTATCATGTGTCCGGCGATCGTACTGCCGGATAGGGCTTCCAGAGAGTAAAGTCCTGAAAGATAGAGAATGATAATGGTAGTAAGCCCCTAGCGCGATTGAGCCACATTGTGGGACGTGCCATGATCGTGCCCCCGCCTATACCCATGGTATTTTTAATGCGTAATTATGTACGCGTGGCACGGATTTCGCCATTCGGCTGAGACTAGGGCGAGGGCCGGGTTGCTAGGCGAGCTCTGAACATGCCAGGCGATCCTGTTGCAGGTTACTCCGGACGCGCTTGACGGTGTCCGGGGGCTTTATCGCCGAACTGGTGGATTGCCTTAAGAGGTTGCTTTGTGCCCCCGCTGCGAGGGCCGCAGTATGCTCCTGCGTACGGAGCAAGCGCTTTGTGTTTCCATTGACTGTGATGACCCCCCTAGGTCCTGGCATCTTGAGCTTGAGGTACGCGTAATGCAGTACCGCATTGAATCTTGCGAATGCGGTTCGCCCGAGCAGTGTGGGATAGCCGCTGCGGAACGGGACGATATGGAAGATTAACTCCTCGCTTCGGAAGTTGTCCGGAGATCCGAAGACCACTTCCAGTGTGATTGAGCCCGTACAATGGGCCTCTACACCTGGGATGACGCCTTTAAAGGTCGTTTTTGTGGGTTTGATCCTCGAGGTGTCTATGCCCATTTTGCACACTATATCCTGATAGAGCAGGTTCAGGCTGCTGCCGCCGTCCATAAGGACTCGAGTGAGGTGAAATCCGTCAATGATGGGGTCTAAGACCAATGCGGCAGATCCGCCATGACGGATACTAGTGGGGTGGTCCCTGCGATCGAAGGTGATCGGACAAGAGGACCATGGGTTGAACTTTGGGGCGACGGGCTCCATCGCATATACATCCCTTAGGGCACGCTTCCGTTCCCTCTTGGGGATGTGGGTTGCGTATATCATGTTCACCGTCCTCACTTGCGGGGGGAACCTCTTCTGTCCTCCCGTGTTTGGCGGCCGTGGCTCCTCATCATCATCGTTGTGCAGCCCCTTGTCCTTGTTTTCAACGTTTAACTTGCCGGCCTGCTTGAACACCCAGCATTCTCTGTTGGTGTGATTGGCAGGCTTATCGGGGGTGCCGTGTATTTGACACGAGCGATCGAGTATGCGGTCCAAACTGGACGGGCCCGAAGTGCTTCTTTTGAATGGCTTTTTCCGCTGACCGGGTTTTAGAGCCCCTGAATCCGGCATTGACTGCCGTATCCTCGGCATTATCGCCGTTGTTGCGGCGCTTGTGTTTGCTGCGATGTGGCCTGCCGTTACTGTCCTTGGTGTCCGAAGTGCCAAGGTTCCTTGATATGTTGTTGCTGCGAGCCAGCCAGCTATCCTCTCCCACGCAAAAGCGGGTCATGAGTGTCGTGAGGGCTGTCATAGACTTCGGCTTCTCCTGGCCGAGGTGCCGGGCGAGCCACTCGTCACGGATGTTGTGCTTAAATGCCGCTAAAGCCTCTGCATCCGGACAGTCGACAATTTGATTTTTCTTGGTTAGGAACCGTGTCCAGAATTGCCTGGCCGAATCCCCTGGCTGCTGAATTATGTGGCTCAAGTCATCGGCATCTGGTGGTCGCACATAAGTGCGCTGGAAGTTATCGAGGAATGCATCTTCCAGGTCCTCCCAACAGCCAACGGAGTCTGCTGGCAAGCTATTCAGCCAATGCCGAGCTGGTCCTTTAAGTTTTAACCGGAGGTACTTGATGGCATGTAGATCATCACCGCGGGCCATGTGGATGTGGAGGAGGAAGTCCTCGATCCATACCGCGGGATCTGTTGTACCATCGTATGATTCGATATTTACGGGTTTAAAACCCTCTGGGAATTCATGCTCCATTACTTCGTCAGTGAAGCATAGGGGGTGTGTCGCGCCTCTGTGCTGGGCTATATCGTGACGCAGCTCATATGAGTCTTGCCTGCTGTATTCGGCCCGGCCGGATTTACTTTTACTGTATCCGGCGTGACGGTCACCGTCCCGCGTAGGGGCGTGCCCCCGTGATCCGTAGATCGATCTTGCGTGTTTTGCCTTATCCTCCAATACGTCTCGCAGGTCTCGCGTGTTTCCCGGTGCCTTGGTATTTTTATTTGAGTGGCGTCGGGGTGCGGGATAAACTTCTAGCTGAAATGCCTCTCTGTCTCGGCCACGAGGTGGCCGATCAGCCGCGTCATACGCTGGTGATGTAGGTTTCAATACTTCCTCCTCAAGTCGGGGTAGCAACCTGCGCTTTTGGTGACCCTTGGAGGGGCGTTCGAGTTCGTATTCCTCGGCCCAAGGACTTCAGTCCATCTGTCTGCTAGCAAATCCTGATCAGCTCGAAGCGGTTGTTGCTTTTTCCTCAGGCTATTTGTTGTGGCTATAAGCCGGCGCTTAAAGCGCTCCTGTTCGACGGGATCCTCAGGCATGACAAATTCTTCGTCGTCGAGGCTCACTTCGTCTTCGGAGAGAGGCATGTAATTGTCCTCCTCTCCCTCTGCCGCTCGCTCAAGAGGGCTGGCTTGTTCATCCTCCGGCTCTGAATCTTGCTGGAGGGGATTGCCATCATCTTCGGCACTGCCCAGAGTATTGTTATGTCCTGTGCCGGTATCACCGCTTTTGCTGTGGCGAGACTTAGAGCGGCGTCGCTGACGTCGGCGCTTGGGCTGCTTCTTGGAGGTGTCATCCTCCGTTGTCTTGTCGCCATTGCCTTCTTTGGGTGTATCCACCATATATATATCGTATGATGAGGTGGCGGTCCAGTGCCCCGTGGGCAGTGGTTCCTCTTCGTCTCCTTCATCGTTGTCCATACCATCGATGTCTTCGGAGTCGAAGTCGAGCATGTCGGTTAAATCATCGACAGTGGCTACTAAGTGGGTGGTGGGTGGGGAGTGAATTTCTTCGTCATCCGCATCCCATTCTAGCCGGACATAGTTCGGCCAAGGTTCTCCTGACAGGGAGAGAGACCTTAATGAGTTTAGTGCATTGCCGAAGGGCGAGTGCTGAAAGATATCCGCGGAGGTGAACTCCATGATCGGCGCCCAATCAGATTCGATAGCCACGGGCGCCGGCGGTTTGGAGTCCGTGGCTGGAGACGAGTCCAGTGGTTCGGCGTCACGGCTCTCATGAGGGGTAAGGTCAGTATTCGGCTCTATCTCCACTGAGGGTGCGGCCTCCAAGGCGGGGTCCATCTGCCCGTCCTCGGATGGCGCGATCTGTTCTGGATTGAAGGCCGGAGTAGTTGCTGGCGTGATTTCCCGAACACTGTCCGACGGCAGAGCTATATCGTGCTTGTCGTGATCGTGCGGCACACCTGGCATGGGCCCGAATCCGTCGAAGATCAAGTCTCCATGGATATCGGCAATGTAATTCAAGTTTCCAAACCTGACCTGATGGCCAGGGGCGTAGCTCTCGATCTGCTCCAGATGGCCAAACGAGTTGGCCCGCAGTGGGAAGCCGCCGAATACAAAGATCTGTCCGGGGAGGAAGACCTCACCCTGGACCGCATCATTACCGATGATCGAAGGGGCCATCAAGCCTTACGGCGACGGCACAGTGGAACTCTCAATGAAAGCACCAATGTTGGTGTCAAAACCGGCGGATCTCGGGTAGGGGGTCCCGAACTGTCCGTCTAAGGCGGATGGTAACAGGTGGCAGGGGACACAATGTTTACCCAGGTTCGAGCCCTCTCGATGGAGGTAATACCCTACTTCCTGCTTGATTGATCTTGATGATATGAGTAGTACAAGAGTTGATCTACCACGAGATCGTAGAGGCTAAACCCTAGAAGCTAGCCTATGGTATGATTGTTGTTGTCATACGGACTAAACCCTCCGGTTTATATAGACACCGGACGGGGCTAGGGTTACACAGAGTCGGTTACAAGGGAGGAGATCTACATATCCGTATCGCCAAGCTTGCCTTCCACGCCAAGGAGAGTCCCATCCGGACACGAGACGAAGTCTTCAATCTTGTGGCCTCCATCAGGGCTAAGGCCTCCGCTGCGGAACGGACACTGCTGTGCCGCTCTCGCCAGTTGCTATCCCCGAGGCAGATGTTGCTGCCGCCACCTGAGAAGCAACAACGACCGTTTGGGCTGCCTTTGCCGCCCGGTCGAAGATTGCGGCCGCACTCATGCACCTTGTTAGCACGCGCATTGCGGCTGCGGCCGCGCTCTCGCCGAAGTGGGCCACTGAAGTTGCCCTCATGACGCGGGTCCACATGCCCATATTTCACCGGCGATGATTGAACAGTGAAATGATATTTGGGGAGCAAGCTAGTGTGCTTGAGACGCCGGCTGTGGACTGTAGCCGACGCACCTTCCCACGTAAGCCATAGGCGTACTATACATCGACAGTGCTCCAGTATATTTTGTGCTCCATCTCACACGGTTGCTGATAATAAACTCTGCGCGATCTACTTGATTTTCATCTTGATTCGAATTACATAATGGGGTCACAGCGGCAATGAAAGGTGTTTGACTTGCTAAACCTTTTATCTGGAGTGACCATGCAACTATATGTGTGTCGTAAAAGAATTGGAATTATTCAGGGTTCGTTTGAACATTTTATACATTAAATTGGTTTCCTAGCAATTCCAGGTGAACAATTCAAATTTGAACTACATGCATATAAATTGGTCGAAAAATCAAATCTGTGTCCTTGGGTGCATGCTTAGGTCCCATGCAAGAAATGGGAATGAATTTCAAACACCAGGGCACCGTTGATTGCTGGCAAAACATTGAGATGCCTGGTTTTTAAATTCTAGTAAATCCAAAAATCGTCTGAAATTCATGAAACTTGGCATGCTATCATGGAGCGGCACCAACATGCCGTGGTACAAATTTTGTCCCATTTGGGGCAGGTTTGGGTATATGCTTCTCACAAACCGGAGCTTCTCACAACAAGCATAATGGTTTTCGGTAGGAAACGTCCCCCTTTGGGGATGAAACGATATCCATTGCCTCTTATTGCTTTCAATTTTTTTTCTCGTGTCAACATAGAACAACAGGAGTGTTGTGTGAATTCTTGTGATTTTTCGGGGTTCGTTAGGACATTTTATGTGTTAACTGAGTTTTCAATGCATTTATGTGCATAACTCAAATTTGAACTACATGCACATGCTTGAGTGCATATAAATTGGTCGAAAAATCAAATCTGTGTCCTCGGGTGGATGCTTAGGTCCCATGCAAGAAATGGGAATGAATTTCAAACACTAGGGCACCGTTGATTGCCGACAAATCATTGAGATGCCTGGTTTCTAAATTCTAGTAAATCCAAAACTTGTCTGAAATTCATGAAACTTGGCATGCTATCATGGAGCGGCATCAACAGTTCGTGGTACAAATTTTGTCCCATTGGGGGCAGGTTTTGGTATATGCTTCTCACAAACCGGAGCTTCTCACAACAAGCATGATGGTTTTCGGTAGGGAACGTCCCACCTTTGGGGACGAAACGATATCCATTGCCTCTTATTGCTTTCAATTTTTTTCTCGTGTCAACATAGAACAACAGGAGTGTTGTGTGAATTTTTGTCATTTTTTGGGGTTCGTTTGGACATTTTTATGCATTATGTGAGTTTTCAAATGCATTTATGTGCATAATTCAAATTTGAACTACATGCACATGCTCCAGTGCATATAAATTGGTCGAAAAATCAAATCTGTGTCCTTGGGTGCATGCTTAGGTCCCATGCAAGAAATGGGAATGAATTTCAAACACTAGGGCACCGTTGATTGCCGGCAAAACATTGAGATGCCTGGTTTTTAAATTCTAGTAAATCCAAAACTCGTCTGAAATTCATGAAACTTGGCATGCTATCATGGAGCGGCATCAACATGCCATGGTACAAATTTTGTCCCATTTGGGGCAGGTTTGGGTATATGCTTCTCACAAACCGGAGCTTCTCAGAACAATCATGATGGTTTTCGGTAGGGAACGTCCCACCTTTTGGGACGAAATGATATCCATTGCCTCTTATTGCTTTCAATTTTTTTTTCTCGTGTCAACATAGAACAACAGGAGTTTTCTGTGAATTTTTGTGATTTTCCGGGGTTCGTTTGGACATTTTTATGCATTAACTGAGTTTTCAATGCATTTATGTGCTTAATTCAAATTTGAACTACATGCACATGCTCCAGTGCATATAAATTGGTCGAAAAATCAAATATGTGTCCTTGGGGCAGCGTTGATTGTCGGCAAAACATTGAGATGCCTGGTTTTGAAATTCTAGCAAATCCAAAACTCGTTTGAAATTAATGAAACTTGGCATGCTATCATGGAGCGACATCAACATGCCGTGGTACAAATTTTGTCCCATTTGGGGCATGTTTGGGTATATGCTTCTCACAAACCGGAGCTTCTCACAACAAGCATGATGGTTTTCGGTAGGGAACATCCCACCTTTGGGGACGAAACGATATCCATTGCCTCTTATTGCTTTCAATTTTTTTTCTCGTGTCAACATAGAACAACAGGAGTGTTGTGTGAATGTTTGTGATTTTCCAGGGTTCGGTTGGAAATTTTTATGCATTAACTAAGCTTTCAATGCGTTTATGTGCATAAATCAAATTTGAACTACATGCACATGCTCCAGTGCATATATATTGGTCGAAAAATCAAATCTGTGTCCTTGGGTGCATGCTTAGGTCCCATGCAAGAAATGGGAATGAATTTCAAACACCAGGGCACCGTTGATTGCCGGCAAGACATTGAGATGCCTAGTTTTTAAATTCTAGTAAGTCCAAAACTCGTCTGAAATTCATGAAACTTGGCATGCTATCATGGGGCGGCATCAACATGCCGTGGTACAAATTTTGTCCCATTTGGGACAGGTTTGGGTATATGCTTCTCACAATCCGGAGCTTCTCACAACAAGCATGATGGTTTTCGGTAGGGAACGTCCCACCTTTGGGAACGAAACGATATCCATTGCCTCTTATTGCTTTCAATTTTTTTTCTCATGTCAACATAGAACAACAGGAGTGTTGTGTGCATTTTTGTGATTTTTCGGGGTTCGTTTGGACATTTTTATGCATTAACTGAGTTTTAATGCATTTATGTGTAGAATTCAAATTTTAATTACATGCACATGCTCCAGTGCATATAAATTGGTCGAAAAATCAAATCTGTGTCCTTGGGTGCATGCTTAGGTCCCATGCAGGAAATGGGAATGAATTTCAAACACCAGGTCACCGTTGATTGCCGGCAAAACATTGAGATGCCTGGTTTTTAAATTCTAGTAAATCCAAAACTCGTCTGAAATTCATGACACTTGGCATGCTATCATGGAGCGGCATCAACATGCCATGGTACAAATTTTGTCCCATTTGGGGCAGGTTTGGGTATATGCTTCTATGAAACCAGAACTTCTCACAACAAGCATGATGGTTTTCGGTAGGGAACGTCCCACCTTTGGGGATGAAATGATATCCATTGCCTCTTATTGCTTTCAATTTTTTTCTCGTGTCAACATAGAACAACAGGAGTATTCTGTGAATTTTTTTGATTTTTCGGGGTTTGTTTGGACATTTTTATACATTAACTGAGTTTCCAATGCATTTATGTGCATAATCCAAATTTTGAAATACATGCACATGCTCCAGTGCATATAAATTGTTCGAAAAATCAAATATGTGTCCTTGGCTGCATGCTTAGGTCCCATGCAAGAAATGGGCATGAATTTCAAACACCAGGGCACCGTTGATTGCCGGCAAAGCATTGAGATGTCTGGTTTTTAAATTCTAGCAAATCCAAAACTCGTTTGAAATTCATGAAACTTGGCATGCTATCATGGAGCGGCATCAACATGCCGTGATACAAATTTAGTCCCATTTGGGGCATGCTTGGGTATATGCTTCTCACAAACGGGAGCTTCTCACAACAAGCATGATGGTTTTCGGTGGGGAACGTCCCACCTTTGGGGACGAAACGATATCCATTGCCTCTTATTGCTTTCAATTTTTTTTTCTCGTGTCAACATAGAACAACAAGAGTGTTGTGTGAATTTTTGTGATTTTTTGGGGTTCGGTTGGACATTTTTATGCATTAATTGAGTTCTCAATGCATTTATGTGCATAATTCAAATTTGAACTACATGCACATTCTCCAGTGCATATAAATTGGTCGAAAAATCAAATCTGTGTCCCATGCAAGAAATGAGAATGAATTTCAAACACGAGGGCACCGTTGGTTGCCGGCAAAACATTGAGATGCCTAGTTTTTAAATTTTAGTAAGTCCAAAACTCCTCTGAAATTCATGAAACTTGGCATGCTATCATGGAGCGGCATCAACATGCTGTGGTACAAATTTTGTCCCATTTGGGGCTGGTATGGGTATATGCTTCTCACAAACCGAAGCTTCTCACAACAAGCATGATGGTTTTCGGTAGGGAATGTCCCACCTTTGGGGACGAAACGATATCCATTGCCTCTTATTGCCTTCAATTTTTTTCTCATGTCAACATAGAACAACAGGAGTGTTGTGTGAATTTTTGTGATTTTTCGGGGTTCGTTTGGACATTTTTATGCATTAGCTGAGTTTTCAATGCATTTATGTGCATAATTCAAAATTTAATTACATGCACATGCTCCAGTGCATATAAATTGGTCGAAAAATCAAATCTGTGTCCTTGGGTGCACGCTTAGGTCCTATGCAAGAAATGGGAATGAATTTCAAACACCAGGGCACCGTTGATTGCCGGCAAAACATTGAGATGCCTGGTTTTTAAATTCTAGTAAATCCAAAACTCGTCTGAAATTCATGAAACTTGGCATGCTATGATGTAGCGGCATCAACATGCCATGGTACAAATTTTATCCCATTTGGGGCAGGTTTGGGTATATGCTTCCCTCAAACCGGAGCTTCTCACAACAAGCATGATGGTTTTCGGTAGGAAACGTCCCACCTTTGGGGACAAAATGATATCCATTGCCTCTTATTGCTTTCAATTTTTTTCTCGTGTCAACATAGAACAATAGGAGTGTTCTGTGAATTTTTGTGATTTTCCGGGGTTCATTTGGACATTTTTATGCATTAACTGAGTTTTCAATGCATTTATGTGCATAATTAAAATTTGAACTACATGCACATGCTCCAGTGCATATAAATTGGTCGAAAAATCAAATATGTGTCCTGGGGTGCATGCTTAGGTCCCATGCAAGAAATGAGAATGAATTTCAAACACTAGGGAACCGTTGATTGCCGGCAAAACATTGAGATGCCTGGTTTTGAAATTCTAGCAAATCCAAAACCCGTTTGAAATTCATGAAACTTGGCATGCTATCATGGAGCGGCATCAACATGCCGTGGTACAAATTTTTTCCCATTTGGTGCATGTTTGGGTATATGCTTCTCACAAACCGGAGCTTCTCACAATAAGCATGATGGTTTTCGGTAGGGAACGTCCCACCTTTGGGGACGAAACGATATCCATTGCCTCTTATTGCTTTCAATTTTTTTCTCATGTCAACATAGAACAACAGGAGTGTTGTGTGAATTTTTGTGATTTTTCGGGGTTCGTTTGGACATTTTTATGCATTATCTGAGTTTTCAAATGCATTTATGTGCATAATTCAAATTTGAACTACATGCACATGCTCCAGTGCATATAAATTGGTCAAAAAATCAAATCTGTGTCCTTGGGTGCATGCTTAGGTCCCATGCAAGAAATGGGAATGAATTTTGAAAACCAGGGCATCGTTGATTGCCGGCAAGACATTGAGATGCCTACTTTTTAAATTCTTGTAAGTCCAAAACTCATCTGAAATTCATGAAACTTGGCATGCAATCATGGAGCGGCATCAACATGCCGTGGTACAAAACTTGTGCCATTTGGGGCAGGTTTGGGTATATACTTCTCACAAACCAGAGCTTCTCACAACAAACATGATGGTTTTCGGTAGGGAACGTCCCACCTTTGGGGACGAAACGATATCCATTGCCTCTAATTGCTTTCAATTTTTTTCTCGTGTCAACATAGAACAACAGGAGTGTTGTGTGAATTTTTGTGATTATTCGGGGTTCGTTTGGACATTTTTATGCATTATCTGAGTTTTCAAATGCATTTATGTGCATAATTCAAATTTGAACTACATGCACATGCTCCAGTGCATATAAATTGGTCGAAAAATCAAATCTGTGTCCTTGGGTGCATGCTTAGGTCCCATGCTAGAAATGGGAATGAATTTCAAGCACCAGGGCACCGTTGATTGCCGGCAAAACATTGAGATGCCTGGTTTTTAAATTCTAGTAAATCCAAAACTCGTCTGAAATTCATGAAACTTGGCATGCTATCATGGAGCTGCATCAACATGCCATGGTACAAATTTTGTCCCATTTGGGGCAAGTTTGCGTATATGCTTCTATGAAACCGGAGCTTGTCACAACAAGCATGATGGTTTTCGGTAGGGAACGTCCAACCTTTTGGGACGAAATGATATCCATTGCCTCTTATTGCTTTCAATTTTTTTCCCGTGTCAACATAGAACAACAGGAGTGTTCTGTGAATTTTTGTGATTTTCCGGGGTTCGTTTGGACATTTTTATGCACTAACTGAGTTTTCAATGCATTTATGTGCATAATTCAAATTTTGAACTACATGCACATGCTCCAGTGCATATAAATTGGTCGAAAAAATCAAATATGTGTCCTTGGGTGGATGCTTAGGTCCCATGGAAGAAATGGGAATGAATTTCAAACACCAGGGCACCGTTGATTGCCGGCAAAGCATTGAGGTGCCTGGTTTTCAAATTCTAGCAAATCCAAAACTCGTTTGAAATTCATGAAACTTGGCATGCTATCATGGAGAGGCATCAACATGCCGTGATACAAATTTTGTCCCATTTGGGGCATGTTTGGGTATATGCTTCTCACAAACGGGAGCTTCTCACAACAAGCATGATGGTTTTCGGTAGGGAACGTCCCACCTTTGGGGACGAAACGATATCCATTGCCTCGTATTGCTTTCAATTTTTTTCTTGTGTCAACATAGAACAACAGGAGTTTTGTGTGAATTTTTGTGATTTTCTGGGGTTCGGTTGGACATTTTTATGCATTAACTGAGTTCTCGATGCATTTATGTGTATAATTCAAATTTGAACTACATGCACATGCTCCAGTGCATATAAATTGGTCAAAAAATCAAATATCTGTCCTTGGGTGCATGCTTAGGTCCCATGCAAGAAATTGGAATGAATTTCAAACACCAGGGCACCGTTGATTGCCGGCAAAACATTGAGATGCCTGGTTTTTTAATTCTAGTAAATCCAAAACTCGTCTGAAATTCATGAAACTTGGCATGCTACCATGGAGCGGCATCAACATGCCATGGTACAAATTTTGTCCCATTTGGGGCAGGTTTGGGTATATGCTTCTCTCAAACCGGAGCTTCTCACAACAAGCATGATGGTTTTCGGTAGGGAACGTCCCACCTTTGGGGACGAAATGATATCCATTGCCTCTTATTGCATTCAATTTTTTTTCTCGTGTCAACATAGAACAACAGGAGTGTTCTGTGAATTTTTGTGATTTTCCGGGGTTCGTTTGCACATTTTTATGCATTAACTGAGTTTTCAATGCATTTATGTGCATAATTCAAATTTGAACTACATGCACATGCTCCAGTGCATATAAATTGGTCGAAAAATCAAATATGTGTCCTTGGGTGCATGCTTAGGTCCCATGCAAGAAATGGGAATGAATTTCAAACACCAGGGAACCGTTGATTGCCGGCAAAACATTGAGATGCCTGGTTTTTAAATTCTAGCAAATCCAAAACTCGTTTGAAATTCATGAAACTTGGCATGCTATCATGGAGCGGCATCAACATGCCGTGGTACAAATTCTGTCCCATTTGGGGCATGTTTGGGTATATCCTTCTCACAAACCGGAGCTTCTCACAACAACCATGCTGGTTTTGGGTAGGGAACGTCCCACCTTTGGGGACGAAACGATATCCATTGCCTCTTATTGCTTTCAATTTTTTTCTCGTGTCAACATAGAACAACAGGAGTGTTGTGTGAATTTTTGTGATTATTCGGGGTTCGTTTGGACATTTTTATGCATTATCTAAGTTTTCAAATGCATTTATGTGCATAATTCAAATTTGAACTACATGGACGTGCTCCAGTGCATATAAATTGGTCGAAAAATCAAATCTGTGTCCTTGGGTGCATGCTTAGGTCCCATGCAAGAAATGGGAATGAATTTCAAACACCAGGGCATCGTTGATTGCCGGCAAGACATTGAGATGCCTAGTTTTTAAATTCTAGTAAGTCCAAAACTCGTCTGAAATTCATGAAACTTGGCATGCTATCATGGAGCGGCATCAACATGCCGTGGTACAAATTTTGTCCCATTTGGGGCATGTTTGGGTATATGCTTCTCGCAAACCGGAGCTTCTTACAACAAGCATGATGGTTTTCGGTAGGGAACGTCCCACCTTTGGGGACGAAACGATATCCATTGCCTCTTATTGCTTTCCATTTTTTTCTCATGTCAACATAGAACAACAGGAGTGTTGTGTGAATTTTTGTGATTTTTCGGGGTTCGTTTGGACATTTTTATGGATTAACTGAGTTTTCAATGCATTTATGTGCATAATTCAAATTTTAATTACATGCACATGCTCCACTGCATATAAATTGGTCGCAAATTAAATCTGTCTCCTTGGGTGCATGCTTAGGTCCCATGCAAGAAATGGGAATGAATTTCAAACACCAGGGCACCGTTGATTGCCGGCAAAACATTGAGATGCCTGGTTTTTAAATTCTATTAAATCCAAAACTCGTTCTAAATTCATGAAACTTGGCATGCTATCATGGAGCGGCATCAACATGCCATGGTACGAATTTTGTCCCATTTGGGGCAGGTTTGGGTATATGCTTCTATGAAACCGGAGCTTCTCACAACAAGCATGATGGTTTTCGGTAGGGAACGTCCCACCTTTCGGGATGAAATGATATCCATTGCCTCTTATTGCTTTCAATTTTTTTTCATGTCAACATAGAACAACAGGAGTGTTGTGTGAATTTTTGTGATTTTTCGGGGTTCGTTTGGACATTTTTATGCATTATCTGAGTTTTGAAATGCATTTATGTGCATAATTCAAATTTGAACTACATGCACATGCTCCAGTGCATATAAATTGGTCGAAAAATCAAATATGTGTCCTTGGGTGCATGCTTAGGTCCCATGTAAGAAATGGGAATGAATTTCAAACACCAGGGCATCGTCCATTGCCGGCAAGACATTGAGATGCCTAGTTTTTAAATTCTAGTAAGTCCAAAACTCGTCTGAAATTCATGAAACTTGGCATGCTATCATGGTGCGGCATCAACATGCCGTGGTACAAATTTTGTCCCATTTGGGGCAGGTTTGGGTATATGCTTCTCACAAACCGGAGCTTCTCACAACAAGCATGATGGTTTTCGATAGGTAACGTCCCACCTTTGGGGACAAAACGATATCCATTGCCTCTTATTGCTTTCAATTTTTTTCTCGTGTCAACATAGAACAACAGGAGTGTTCTGTGATTTTTTGTGATTTTTCGGGGTTTGTTTGGACATTTTTATGCATTATCTGAGTTTTCCAATGCATTTATGTGCATAATTCAAATTTGAACTACATGCACATGCTCCAGTGCATACAAATTGGTCAAAAATTCAAATCTGTGTGCTTTGGTGCATGCTTAGGTCCCATGCAAGAAATGGGAATGAATTTCAAACACCAGGGCACCGTTGATTGCCGGCAAAACATTGAGATGCGTTGTTTTTAAATTCTAGTAAATGCAAAACTCGTCTGAAATTCATGAAACTTGGCATGCCATCATAGAGCGGCATCAACATGCCATGGTACAAATTTTGTCCCATTTGGGTCAGGTTTGGGTATATGCTTCTATGAAACCGGAGCTTCTCACAACAAGCATGAGTTTTCGGTAGGGAACGTACCACCTTTCGGGACGAAATGATATCCATTGCCTCTTATTGCTTTCAATTTTTTTCCTGTGTCAACATAGAACAACAGGAGTGTTCTGTGAATTTTTGTGATTTTCCGGGGTTCGTTTGGACATTTTTATGCATTAACTAAGTTTTCAATGCATTTATGTGCATAATTCAAATTTTGAACTACATGCACATGCTCCAGTGCATATAAATTGGTCGAAAAATCAATTTTGTGTCCTTGGGTGCATGCTTAGGTCCCATGCAAGAAATGGGAATGAATTTCAAACACTAGGGCACCGTTGATTGCCGACAAAGCATTGAGATGCCTGGTTTTTAAATTCTAGCAAATCCAAAACTCGTTTGAAATTCATGAAACTTGGCATGCTATCATGGAGCGGCTTCAACATGCCGTGATACAAATTTTGTCCCATTTGGGGCTTGTTTGGGTATATGCTTCTCACAAACCGGAGTTTCTCACAACAAGCATGATGGTTTTCGGTAGGGAACGTCCCACCTTTGGGGACGAAACGATATCCATTGCCTCTTATTGCTTTCAATTTTTTTTCTCGTGTCAACATAGAACAACAGGAGTGTTGTGTGAATTTTTGTGATTTTTCGGGGTTCGTTTGGACATTTTTATGCATTAACTGAGTTCTCAATGCATTTATGCGCATAATTCAAATTTGACTACATGCACATGCTCCAGTGCATACAAATTGGTCGAAAAATCAAATCCGTGTCCTTGGGTGCATGCTTAGGTCCCATGCAAGAAATGAGAATGAATTTCAAACACCAGGGCAACGTTGGTTGCCGACAAAACATTGAGATGCCTAGTTTTTAAATTCTAGTAGGTCCAAAACTCGTCTGAAATTCATGAAACTTGGCATGCTATCATGGAGCGGCATCAACATGCCATGGTACAAATTTTGTCCCATTTGGGGCAGGTTTGGGTATATGCTTCTCTCAAACCGGAGCTTCTCGCAACAAGCATGATGGTTTTCGGTAGGGAACGTCCCACCTTTGGGGACGAAATGATATCCATTGCCTCTTATTGCTTTCAATTTTTTTCTCGGGTCAACATAGAACAACAGGAGTGTTCTGTGAATTTTTGTGATTTTCCGGGGTTCATTTGGACATTTTTATGCATTAACTGAGTTTTAGATGCATTTATGTGCATAATTCAAACTTGAACTACATGCACATGCTCCAGTGCATATAAATTGGTCGAAAAATCAAATATGTGTCCTTGGGTGCATGCTTAGGTCCCATGCAAGAAATGGGAATGAATTTCAAATACCAGGGAACCGTTGATTGCCGGCAAAACATTGAGATGCCTGGTTTTTAAATTCTAGCGAATCCAAAACTCGTTTGAAATTCATGAAACTTGGCAGGCTATCATGGAGCAGCATCAACATGCCGTGGTACAAATTTTGTCCCATTTGGGGCATGTTTTGGTATATGCTTCTCACAAACCGGAGCTTCTCACAACAAGCATGATGGTTTTCGGTAGGGAACGTCCCACCTTTGGGGACGAAACGATATCCATTGCCTCTTATTGCTTTCACTTTTTTCTCGTGTCAACATAGAACAACAGGAGTGTTGTGTGAATTTTTGTGATTTTTCGGGGTTCGTTTGGACATTTTTATGCATTATCTAAGTTTTCAAATGCATTTATGTCCATAATTCAAATTTGAACTACATGCACATGCTCCAGTGCATATAAATTGGTCGTAAAATCAAATCTGTGTCCTTGGGTGCATGCTTAGGTCCCATGCAAGAAATGGGAATGAATTTAAAACACCAGGGCATCGTTGATTGCCGTCAAGACATTGAGATGCCTAGTTTTTAAATTCTAGTAAGTCCAAAACTCGTCTGAAATTCTTGAAACTTGGCATGCTATCATGGAGCGGCATCAGCATGCCGTGGTACAAATTTTGTCCCATTTGGGGCAGGTTTGGGTATATGCTTCTCACAAACCGGAGCTTCTCACAACAAGCATGATGGTTCTCGGTAGGGAACGTCCCACCTTTCGGGACGAAATGATATCCATTGCCTCTCATTGCTTTCAATTTTTTTCTCATGTCAACATAGAACAACAGGAGTGTTGTGTGAATTTTTGTGATTTTTCGGGGTTCGTTTGGACATTTTTATGCATTAACTGAGTTTTCAATGCATTTATGTGCATAATTCAAATTTGAACTACTTGCACATGCTCCAGTGCATATAAATTGGTCGAAAAATCAAATATGTGTCCTTGGGTGCATGCTTAGGTCCCATGCAAGAAATGGGAATGAATTTCAAGCATCAGGGCACCGTTGATTGCCGGAAAAACATTGAGATGCGTGGTTTTTAAATTCTAGCAAATGCAAAACTCATTTGAAATTCATGAAACTTGGCATGCTATCATGGAGCGGCATCAACATGCCGTGATACAAATTTAGTCCCATTTGGGGCATGTTTGGGTATATGCTTCTCACAAACGGGAGCTTCTCACAACAAGCATGACGGTTTTCCGTAGGGAACGTCCCACCTTTGGGGACGAAACGATATCCATTGCCTCTTATTGCTTTCAAATTTTTTTCTCGTGTCAACATAGAACAACAGGAGTGTTGTGTGAATTTTTGTGATTTTCTGGGGTTCGGTTTGACATTTTTATGCATTAACTGAGTTCTCAATGCATTTATGTGCATAATTCAAATTTTAATTACATGGACTTGCTCCAGTGCATATAAATTGGTCGAAAAATTAAATCTGTGTCCTTGGGTGCATGCTTAGGTCCCATGCAAGAAATGAGAATTAATTTCAAACACCAGGGCACCGTTGATTGCCGGCAAAACATTGAGATGCCTGGTTTTTAAATTCTAGTAAATCCAAAACTCGTCTGAAATTCATGAAACTTGGCATGCTATCATGGAGCGGCATCAACATGCCATGGTACAATTTTTTTCCCATTTGGGGCAGGTTTGGGTATATGCTTCTCTCAAACCGGAGCTTCTCACAACAAGCATGATGGTTTTCGGTAGGGAACGTCCCACCTTTGGGGACGAAATGATATCCATTGCCTCTTATTGCTTTCAATTTTTTTCTCGTGTCAACATAGAACAACAGTAGTGTTCTGTGAATTTTTGTGATTTTCCGGGGTTCGTTTGGACATTTTTATGCATTAACTGAGTTTTCAATGCATTTATGTGCATAATTCAAATTTGAACTACTTGCACATGCTCCAGTGCATATAAATTGGTCAAAAAAATCAAATATGTGTCCTTGGGTGCATGCTTAGGTCCCATGCAAGAAATGTGATTGAATTTCAAACACCAGGGCACTGTTGATTGCCGACAAAACATTGAGATGCCTGGTTTTTAAATTCTAGCAAATCCAAAACTCGTTTGAAATTCATGAAACTTGGCATGCTATCATGGAGCGGCATCAACATGCCGTGGTACAAATTTTGTCCCATTTGGGGCATGTTTGCGGCATCAACATGGAGTTCCATAGGGGGCGCCACCGCCGGGAAGGGCGGTTGTCCGCGCCCCATATTTGATTGGGAGGAGGGAGATGATGACTGTCAACATATCATCGGGGAGGCTGCTGATGAAGTCTAGGCCTGCTGGAGTCGCTTGCGGTTCTAGCTTGCCCCGCCTCCGCTTGTTGGACAGCCCCATTCTCCACCTCTGGAGTCTCCTTGTCAACGGCCCTTTCTGATAGAAATGGGAGTACAGGAAATATTTAGTTAAAACAGGGAATAGAAAAGTGTATTGGTAACTAGAAGTCATTAGGTAGGAATATAGTAAGAAAAGGGAATAACAATTGGTTGCTTAAGTACTACACAATTCATTTGATATTGCAGGGTAAGTCAACATGCAGATAGTTGAAAAGAAAACTTACTTAGAACAAAGTCTGGACGGATGATATCATCGGGGAAGTTAGCATATATCTCATGACCAGGCCCTTTTATGTGCAGTCAAAATCGAAGGACAAAATTCTATAATTAAACACATAGGGTAAATATGTGTCATGGAAATATGAGAGTAATCGAAAGAACAATACATCATTAATTTGCCTAATATAGAAATAAGAGGGGAAAATCCCCTTTGATGTATATGGTGCATGTGGCACCTTTTATCCAAATGTAGTAATATTTAGAATATATTCAGGAATGTAGGCCATGCCAGCCAATTTAGGGTGAGATTGAACATACCGCGCGCATCCTCAAGTCATCTGGTACGGTGAGATGGAATGTCTGGCGGAGGCCGCAAGGTCCTGATGTGTCCGTGCACTGTACACTCTATGAACGAAAGAAAACCCTCAAATCAGCTCAAATAAAAATCAATTCACGGCGATTTCGGCCGGGTGATTAAAGGAGGCAGATGAACTGGGATAAGAGATGAGATAATATCTCATTAAATTAGTTACCTTGTTGTCCATGAGAAAGAACCCTTAGTGCGGCAGATTCCCCAACTGAGCGGAGCTGGGTCGACCGCGAGCAGTGTCGAGAAAGTCGATGGCGATAGGTGGCGGAAAGCGGAAGTGGCGAAATGCGGTGGGCTTTGCTGGCAGCCTGGCGGCGGCAGGCGGCGAGTGTCGGTGTCAAAACTGGCCGATCTTGGGTAGGGGTCCCAAACTGGGCATCTGAGGATCGAAGGTAACAGGAGACAAAAGAGGACACGATGTTTACCCAGGTTCGGGTCCTCTTAATGGAGGCAAAGCCCTACTTCATGCTTGATTGACTTTGATGAGTATAGGGGTTACAAGAGTTGATCTACCTCGAGATCGTAATGGACAAACCCTAGATGTCTAGACTATATGAATTCTCATGGCCTCTACGTACTGAACCCTCCGGTTTATATAGACACCGGAGGGGCCTAGGGTTGTACAGAGTCGGTTTACAGAAGAAGGAAACTATACATCCGGACGCCTATCTTGGCATCCAAGCAAAGGAGAGTCCCATCCGGACACGGGGGAAGGCCTTCAACTTTGTATCTTCACGGCCCATCAGTCTGGCCCATAATACATGGGCCTGATAACCCACAAGTATAGGGGATCGCAACAGTTTTCGAGGGTAGAGTATTCAACCCAAATTTATTGATTCGACACAAGGGGAGACAAAGAATATTCTCAAGTATTAGCAACAAAGTTGTCAATTCAACCACACCTGAAAGACTTAATATCTGCAGCAAAATATTTAGTAGCAAAGTAGTATGGAATTGACGGTAACGGTGGCAAAAGTAACACTAGTAGTTTTTGTAGCAATCATAACAGTGGCAAAGGAAAAGTAACTAAGCAAAGATCAATATTTGAAAGCTCGTAGGCAATGGATCAATGATGGATAATTATGTCGGATGTGATTCCTCATGCAACAGTTATAACATAGGGTGACACAGAACTAGCTCCAGTTCATCAATGAAATGTAGGCATGTATTCCGAATATAGTCATACGTGCTTATGGAAAAGAACTTGCATGACATCTTTTGTCCTACCCTCCCGTGGCAGCGGGGTCCTATTGGAAACTAAGGGATATTAAGGCCTCCTTTTAATAGAATACCAGACCAAAGCATTAACACTTAGTGAATACATGAACTCCTCAAACTACGGTCATCACCGGGAGTGGTCCCGATTATTGTCACTTCGGGGTTGCCGGATCATAACACATAGTACGTGACTATTGAATTGCAATATAGGATCAAGAACTCACATATATTCACGAAAACATAATAGGTTCAGATCTGAAATCATGGCACTCGGGCCCTAGTGACAAGCATTAAGCATAGCAAAGTCATAGCAACATCAATCTTAGAACATAATGGATACTAGGGATCAAACCTTAACAAAACTAACTCAATTACATGGAAAATCTCATCCAACCCATCACCGTCCAGCAAGCCTATGATGGGATTACTCACACACGGCGGTGATCATCATGAAATTGGTGATGGAGGATGGTTGATGATGACGATGGCGACGGATTCCCCTCTCCGGAGCCCGAACGGACTCGAGATCAGCCCTCCTGAGGAAGATTAGGGCTTGGCGGCGGCTCCGTATCGTAAAACGCGATGAATCCTTCTCTCTGATTTTTTTCTCCCCGAAAGTGAATATTTGGAGTTGGGGTTGAGGTCGGTGGAGTCCCAGGCGGGCCACGAGGCAGGGGGCGCGCCCTGCACCCTCGTGGACAGGGTGTGGGCCCCCTGGTGCTGATTCTTTTGCCAATATTTTTCATTAATTCCAAAACGTGTCTCCGTGGATTTTCAGGTCATTCCGAGAACTTTTATTTCTGCACAAAAATAACACCATGGCAGTTTTGCTGAATAGAACGTCAGTCCGGGTTAGTTCCATTCAAATCATGCAAGTTAGAGTCCAAAACAAGGGCAAAAGTGTTTGGAAAAGTAGATACGTTGGAGAGGTATCAACTTCCCCAAGCTTAAACCTTTGCTTATCCTCAAGCAATTCAGTTGACAAACTGAAAGTGATAAAGAAAAACTTTTACAAACTCTGTTTGATCTTCTTGTTGCAAATATGTAAAGCCAGTTGTCGGTGTACAAAACTAGGGGCACATTTTTGTACCCCTTAACCTGTGCGCGGGCAGTCAGAGCCACGCCCATGGCCACACCAAGCAGAGTGGAGGAGGTGAGCCAAGGTACGACCGAAGCCCAAGATGATGCAAAGCAACGCCAAGGACCAAGGCCACGAAGATCGGATGGGCGAAGCAGGTTTCCCCGGCAAGGATCCTTGCCGGGGCGGCCTCAGCGGCCCCGACAAGATCCTTGCCGGGGCAGCTCGCCCACGCCAGCCGAGCGAGCCACCCTCGAGCCCACCAACACTCAACACATGTGTTGGGACAGGGCTCGGGAGGCACCTCTGTGGTGGCATGCAGATCTTTGTGAAGACAAAGAATAGTCAAGATCAAGTGAGGATGGGAAAGCAGCCATCCTCGCCGAAGGAACCCACAAGACCCCCGGAAAGACCCTTGCCGGGCCACCCGGCAAGGCCCTACCAAGCGCGCCAGCAGGGCCACCGCCAGGCCCGCACCAGCCAAGTCTCCGCCGCCGTTCGCATGCAGCTGCCGACCCAACTAGCTGGGCAGGCACCTGCGTGGCTACATGCAGCCCTTCGTGGAGACTCCACCACCGCGCCACCTCAGCTGCCTGCCTGCCTACATGGCACCGCATGCAACGCTGGCCAGAGCGCGTGTCGAAGCTTGGAGGAGCGGCGACGGACGGGACAGGCCTCACCCCCGTCCCCGATAAAGTAAGAGGACACCTCAGCAATGCATTTAATGCACCTTGTCCTGTAATACGAGGGACAACCTCGTGCCACTGTAGACCTTTCCACCTCCTGCGTGCCACTGTGGCAGCCCCTTTTTCCTATAAAAGGAGGCCCGAGGCGACCACGAGAAGGATTCGGCTTTTTGGAGCTCGTTGCGCCCCGTAGCTAGCTCAAGAACACAGAATACATCCACCAAAGCAGGAGTAGGGTTTTACGCATCCTCGCGGCCCGAACCTGGATAAACGAACCACGTGCTTGTCTGTCAGACCTGCTCTTCTCTCAACCCCGCGCCCCGCAACCGCAGTAGGGATTCTTGTGATCTCATAGGTGTCATTTCCCACCGACATCTTTGCTCCTGCTGCCCTCCACTCCTCCCTCCTTCTTCACCATGGCGCCAAAATCCACCAAGGGCAAGGGGGTGTCCAAGGATGCCGGGGCAGTGGAGCCACCGGAGAGCGCGCTGTCGGGGGACCAGACGCAGTCCGCCTTCTTCTTCCCCTCGACGATTGACGTGTTTGAGCTCCGGGACCTCTTCAGGCCCCTGTGGGGAGTGAAGACGGGGGGAGAATAAGAGGGGGACAGGCGGAGGTCTCCGAGATTGGGGTTGCGCGAAGGGTAAAAGGAACAGTGCGCCCATGGTTATCCCTTTTTATGGGGAAGCCGCGGGGCGCGCTGCCCATTTACTGCGATGTGACGCATGCGTGCGGAAACCACCCCACGCATGCCGCCCACGTCACGCACAACCCTCCACACCGCGCCGCGTGCGCGGGTCGTGGGAAGCGCAGCGCGCGAAAAATCTTACCGCGGTAAAAACCGCCCCGCCTGCCCGCGCACCGTTTTGGGCCTGACCCAACAACATGTCGCACTTATGTGTGGCCCAGGCCCGGGGGCTCCTGCCGGTGTACAAAACTAGGGGCACATTTTTGTACCCCTTAACCTGTGCGCGGGCAGTCAGAGCCACGCCCACGGCCACACCAAGCAAAGTGGAGGAGGTGAGCCAAGGTAAGACCTAAGCCCAAGACGATGCAAATGAACGACAAGGACCAAGGCCACGAAGATCAGATGGGCGAAGCAGGTTTCCCCGGCAAGGATCCTTGCCAGGGCAGCCTCAGCGGCCCCAGCAAGATCCTTGCCGGGGCAGCTCGCCCACGCCAGCCGAGCGAGCCACCCTCGAGCCCACCAACACTCAACACATGTGTTGGGACAGGGCTCGGGAGGCACCTCTGTGGTGGCATGCAGATCTTTGTGAAGACAAAGAATAGTCAAGATCAAGTGAGGATGGGAAAGCAGCCATCCTCGCCGAAGGAACCCACAAGACCCCCGGCAAGACCCTTGCTGGGGACGCCTGCGCACCACGGCAAAACCCTTGCCGGGTCACCCGGCAAGACCCTTGCCGGGCCACCCGGTAAGGCCCTCGCCAAGCGTGCCAGCAGGGCCACCGCCAGGCCCGCACCAGCCAAGTCTCCGCCGCCATTCGCATCCAGCTGCCGACCCAACTAGCTGGGCATCCACCTGCGTGGCTACATGCAGCCCTTCGTGGAGACTCCACCACCGCGCCACCTCAGCTGCCTGCCTGCCTACATGGCACCGCATGCACCGCTGGCCAGGGCGCATGTCGAAGCTTGGAGGAGCGGCGACGGACGGGACGGGCCTCGCCCCCGTCCCCGATAAAGTAAGAGGACACCTCAGCAATGCATTAAATGCACCTTGTCCTGTAATACGAGGGATAACCTCGTGCCACTGTAGAGCTTTCCACCTCATGCGTGCCACTGTGGCAGCCCCTTTTTTCTATAAAAGGAGGCCTGAGGCGACCAGGAGAAGGATTCGGCTTTTTGGAGCTCGTTACGCCCCGTAGCTAGCTCAAGAACACAGAATACATCCACCAAAGCAGGAGTAGGGTTTTACGCATCCTCGCGGCCCGAACCTGGATAAACGAACCGCGTGCTTCTCTGTCAGACCCGCTCTTCTCTCAACCCCGCGCCCCGCAACCGCAGTAGGGATTCTTGTGATCCCATAGGTGTCGTTTCCCACCGACACGAGCATTTAAGTTTTCAGCAGAGATTATGAACTAACCATATTCACAATAACATTTAGTCTCATGTTTACTCATATCAATGGCATAATCAACTAGCGAGCAATAATAATAAATCTTGGATGACAACACTTTCTCAAAACAATCATAACATGATATAACAAGATGGTATCTTGCTAGCCCTTTATGAGACCGCAAAACATAAATGCAGACCACCCCTGATGATCAAGGACTGACTAGACATTGTAATTCATGGTAAAAGAGATCCAGCCACAGTCATACTCAATGTAAATTAATAGCAATGCATGCGAATGACAACAGTGCTCTCCAACTGGTGCTTTTTAATAAGAGATGATGACTCAACCTAAAAGTAAATAGATAGGCCCTTTGCAGAGGGAAGAAGGGATTTGCAGAGGTGCCCGAGCTCGAGTTTTGAAACAGAGATAAATAATATTTTGAGTGGCATACTTTCATTGTCAACATAACAACCAAGCGATCTCGATATCTTCCATGCTACACACATTATAGGCGGTTCCCAAATAGAATGGTAAAGTTTATAATCCCCCACCACCAACAAACATCAATCCATGGCTTGTCCGAAACAACAGGTGCCGTCCAACTAACAACAATCCTGGGGGAGTTTTGTTTACAATTATTTTGATTTGATTTGAGCACGGGACTGGGCATCCCGGTTACCGGCCATTTTCTCGTGAATGATGAGCGGAGTCCACTCATCGTGAGAATAACCCACCTAACATGGAAGATATAGACAACTCTAGTTGATACATGAGCTATTCGAGCATACAAAACAGAATCTCATTTGAAGGTTTAGAGTTTGGAACATACCAATTTACTTGGAACGGCAGGTAAATACTGCATATAGGAAGGTATGATGGACTCATATGGAATAACTTTGGGGTTTATGGAAGTGGATGCACAAGCAGTATTCCCGCTTAGTACAAGTGAAGGCTAGAAAGCGATTGGGAAGCGACCAACTAGAGAGCGACAACAATCATGAACATGCATTAAGATTAATCAACAATGAGTGCAAGCATGAGTAGGATATAAATCACTGTGAACATAAATATCGTGGAGGCTATGTTGATTTTGTTTCAACTACATGCGTGAACATGTGCCAAGTCAAGCCACTCGAATCGTTCAAAGGTGGATACCACCCTATCATACCACATTACAACCATTTTAATAACATGTTGGCACGCAAGGTAAACCATTATAAACTCCTAGCTAATTAAGCATGGCATGTATAATCTCTAATTGTCATTCCAAACATTTTTCATTCATAATAGGCTGAATCAGGAACGATGAACTAATCATATTTACAAAAACAAGATAGGTCGAGTTCATACTAGCTTCTCTCATCTCACTCAGTCCATCATATATCGTCATTATTGCCTTTCACTCGCACGACCGAACGGTGTGGATAATAATAATAGTGCATGTGCATTGGACTAAGTTGGAATCTGCAAGCATTTAATACAAGGGATAAGACAAGGTAATATGGGCTCTTGGTTAAATCAATAATAATGCATACGAGAGCCACTCAACATTCTCATCATGGTCTTCTCCTCTCGACCCCCAAAGAATAAGAAAAGAAATAAAACTATTTACACGGGAAAGCTCCCAACAAGCAAAAGAAGAACGAGAAATCTTTTTGGGTTTTCTTTTAATTACTACTACTACAGGCATGGAAAGTAAACTAGCTAAAAGCTACAACTAATTTTTTTTGTTTTTTCTTAAGGTTTTTCAAACACATAAGAAGAAGGCTTAGCAAAGAAAATAAACTAGCATGGATAGTACAATGAAAAAGTATGCGCACCGACAACTAGCATGAGTGTGTGAAATGAATGTAATCTCGGAGAGAAATACGTACTCCCCCAAGCTTAGGCTTTTGGCCTAAGTTGGTCTATGCCCACGGATCGAAGCTACTCTCTCCGGTGTACGGAGGAGGGTCCTTAGGGTGCCACTGGTTGGCGATCTCCTCCGGATCCCACTGATAAACAGACTGTCGATAAGGGTCAAGTGGTGGCACAGGCTCAGGCTCAGGCTCAGGCTCTGGGACTTGTGTCAGCCTCCAGTATGCATAAATGGCCTCAGGTAAGATGAGGTACGTGCCTGAAAGTAGGTTAAACTAAGAGGGTGCAGGCAAGATAATAGTCTCACAGTGAGTTTTATCAAATATCAAATTATACTTAAGCATCTTCTTCTTATTTTTAACAATAAGTTCATGTGCTACCATACTCTTATAACCTAGAAAAATAGGGGGCAACAACTTTTCCTCTTTCTCATAATGCCTAGTAGGTATCTCAAAGTGTTTAGCAAGGCGTGAAGCAAAGATGCCTCCAAAGATGGGGCCCTTTGTACGGTTCAGACTTAATCGTTTAGCAACAATAGCGCCTAAGCTGAAAGTTATCTCACGAAACAAAGCATGGAGCAAAATGACAAGATCAGGAGCACTAAGATTTCCACTGTTCCCGCGACCAATTAAGCATCTACTAGCAAATATCGCAAAGTAACGTAGAATAGGAAAATGTATACTAGTAATTCTTGCATCGGAAACTTTCCTCGTTTCCCCTACAACAATTCTATCAATAAATCCATCCACATCACTACGATGTGGTTCCTCAATGCTGCCCACAAAGGGTATCTTGCAGACCCGACAAAAATCATGGAGTGACATCTCCTTAACCTCCACTGAAGGTGGTGATTTCTTAGCATGGAAATAAAAATGTTGCACGAAAATAATAGTGAGTAGGAGATACTGTTCGCGCTGGTCGTCGAGGAAGACGGTGAGGCCTGCATTCTTAGCCAAGTAATAAAAGTCATCATAAATTCCGGTGGCTCTCAAGAACGCATCACAAGGCCATTCGCGCGGCCGAACCTCTGCAGTGCGAGGAAGATTGTATTTGGGCCTTTTATTCTCCTCATTTTGCTTATCCTTCGAGCTTCGGCTCGAAGAGCTCCTCAACAATCTCTTCATCATTTTCTTTCTCTGAAAATTTTCTGAAATTTTGTAGTGACTCAAAATAAAAGTGAACCAAACTCAACAAGATTGATAGCAACTACTCCCGCAAGTGCCTAGAGGCTATATCATGCATTAAAACTACTTCGGACCATATAAATTTGACATGCAAGCTCAAGAACAGGGTCACCTTGGCAGCAAAAATTTGCAATAAATAAATCACTAGAAGAAAAAATAATTGGACCATTGGAGGAGTCACATACCGAAGAATAATCCCCCAAAACAGTTTTGTGAATGGAGCTTTGAGCAAAGAGATCAAAAATCACAGCAAGATGAGCTAGAACATGGGTTTGAGCTATGGGAGGATCTTTTCTGGAGGAAGACGAAGTGAGTGGGTGCTGGAATAAGTGGAGGGGGTCCACGAGGCAGGGGGCGCGCCCTGTGCCCTTGTGGCCAAATGGCGGCCCCCCCAGGTGTGTTCTCAATGCCAGAAATTCTTAAATATTCTACAAAAAATCATATTTCATTTTCAGGACATTTGGAGAACTTTTATTTTCGAGGTGTTTTTATTGCAAGGATAATTTAGAAAACAGACAGAAAATACTATTTTTGCTTTATTTAATCTAAATAATAGAAAGTAAAAGGAGGGTACAGAGAGTTGTGCTTTCTAGCTTCATCCATCTCGTGCTCATCAAAAGGAATCCACTAAAAAGGTTGATCAAGTCTTGTTAACAAACTCTTTCCGAATAACATGACACAGGAGAATTTTCGAATAACACTAGGTTACCTCAATGGGGATATGCATGTCCCAACAATAAGAATATCATATTTCTTGTTGACAGTAGGAAGAGGGAATTCAAAACCTCCAATAGTAATCGATGAAAATTTTCCAATAGAATTGATACTGTGGACTTGAGGTTGTTTCCTCAGAAAGTGTACCGTATGCTCATTACCATTAACATGAAAACTGACATTGCCTTTGTTGCAATCAATAACAGCCCCTGCAGTATTCAAAAAGGGTCTACCAAGGATAATCGACATACTATCGTCCTCGGGAATATCAAGAATAACAAAGTCTGTTAAAATAGTAACGTTTGCAACCAGAACAGACACATCCTCACAAATACCGATAGGTATAGCAGTTTATTTAATACCCTTTTCTTCCATACCCTTTTCTTTCATAGATTTCTTTGCCTCTTGCATATCTTCAGGACTGAGAAATAGAATACCCCTTTTCTTCGGAGTTGGCTTAGGAGTTGGTTTAGGAAGTGTCCAATCATTATCATTACTCAATATATTAATCAATAGCAATTCAGCTTGCTCAACAGTTCTTTCCCTGAAAGCACAACTATCCAGGTGGTCTCTGGAAGCATCGGTCAGTCCATTACAAAAGATATCAAGTATTTCATTTTTCTTGAGAGGATGATCAGGCAAAGCATTAAGTAATCGGAGAAGCCTCCCCCAAGCTTGTGGGAGACTCTTGATGACCGACAAGTATAGGGGATCTATCGTAGTCCTTTCGATAAGTAAGAGTGTCGAACCCAACGAGGAGCGGAAGAAAATGATAAGCGGTTTTCAGTAAGGTATTCTCTGCAAGCACTGAAATAATAGGTAACAAATAGTTTTGTGATAAGATAATTGGTAACGATCAACAAGTAACAAAAGTAAATAAAGTGCAGCAAGGTGGCCCAATCCTTTTTGTAGCAAAGGACAAGCCTGGACAAACTCTTATATAGAGAAAAGCGCTCCCGAGGACACATGGGAATTATCGTCAAGCTAATTTTCATCATGGTCAAATGATTCGCGTTTGTTACTTTGATAGTTTGATATGTGGGTGGACCGGTGCTTGGGTACTGCTCTTCCTTGGACAAGCATCCCACTTATGATTAACCCCCCTCGCCAGCATCCGCAATTACGAAAGAAGAATTAAGGTAAACCTAACCATAGAATGAAACATATGATCCAAATCAGCCCCTTACGAAGCAACGCATAAACTAGGGTTTAAGATTCTGTCATTCTATCAACCCATCATCTACTTATTACTTCCCAATGCCTTCCTCTAGGCCCAAACAATGGTGAAGTGTCATGTAGTTGACGTTCACATAACACCACTAGAGGAAAGACAACATACGTCTCATCAAAATATCGAACGAATACCAAACTCACATGACTACTTATAGCAAGACTTCTCCCATGTCCTCAGGAACAAACGTAACTACTGACAAATCATATTCATGTTCATAATCAGAGGGGTATTAATATGCATAAAGGATCTGAACATATGATCTTCCACCGAATAAACCAACTAGCATCAACTACAAGGAGTAATCAACACTACTAGCAACCCACAGTTACCAATCTGAGGTTTTGAGACAAAGATCGGATACAAGAGATGAACTAGGGTTTGAGAGGAGATGGTGCTGATGAAGATGTTGATGGAGATTGACCCCCTCCCGATGAGAGGATCGATGGTGATGATGATGGTGATGATTTCCCCCTTCTGGAGGGATGTTTCCCCGGCAGAACAGCTCCGCCAGAGCCCTAGATTGGTTCCGCCAAGGTTCTCCCTCGAGACGGCGGCGCTTCGTCCCGAAAGATTCCTTCTGATTTTTCCCAGGGCAAAAGACACCTTATACCAGAAGATGGGCATCGGGGGGGTGAGGGAGTCCTGGATTAAGGGGTCCTCTGGCGTCCGGGCTATGTGACGTGGGCCGGACTAATGGGCCGTGAAGATACAAGACAGGAGACTTCCTCCCGTGTCCGGATGGGACTCTCCTTTGTGTGGAGGGCAAGCTTGGCATTCGAATATGAATATTCCTTTCTTTTAAACCGACTCTGTACAACCCTAGGTCCCTCTGGTGTCTATACAAACCGAAGGGTTTAGTCCGTAGAGGCAATCGTAATCATACAGGCTAGACATCTAGGGTTTAGCCATTACGATCTCGAGGTAGGTCAACTCTTGTAACCCCTTATTCATCCAAGATAATCAAGCAGGAAGTAGGGTATTACCTCCATCAAGAGGGCCCGAACCTAGGTAAACATCGTGTCCCTGTCTCCTGTAACCTTCGATCCTCAGACGCACAGTTCGGGACCCCCTACCCGAGATCCGCCGGTTTTGACACCGACATTGGTGCTTTCATTGAGAGTTCCTCTGTAGTGTCGACAACAGGATTGATGGCTCGCCTTGTTATCAAGGACAGTATCACTTCCGGAGACCCTGGCCTCAGGCCAAACCCTCCGGCTCGGCAGTTCTACCATGGCCGCCCGTTCGGCCTTTAAGCTGATGATGACTTCCCAAGTCATCAAAAATCGTCTCCATGTTGACCCCGAATACTCCAAAAGGATGGATCCGACAGATTTGTCATCTTTAAACGACTCCTGGATCGCATTACCGCCGTGGGGGTTGCTTCAGACTATGATCGGATTGGGCTTAAACCTGATCAAAGAGAATTCAAATCTCCGCCGGTCACCCATCAGATAGTGGTCGTAGAGGAGCAAAACAACAACTCTTCCCCTATGCTGAAAATAGGCTACACTCAGATTTTCGAGCTCGGAGAGCCAGATACCCGTCTGCCGGATGACACTCCCAGTCCCCCAAACTTAGGATCGGGCGTTGAGCCTAAAGAATCATTGGACACCCCGGAGCACAAACTAATGAATTCAGAAGTTTCTCAAACTCCGGACTCCACGTCAGGTCAGGGTTCGGATTTAAAGCCACCCACCCACCACAAGCAATATTCGCCAAGCAATTCCCGTCCCCCGGATATATGCGACCTCATGTGCATACGGCAGCAGCCTCGGGAAACTGTCCATCACTTTTGGGCCAGATTCCTCCTTGTCAAGGACAAGATTAAAGATTGCCGCGACGAGGACGCGATCTCAGTATTCTGCAATAATTGCACGGACGAAGGAGTCCTCAATGCCCTCAACCGCCGTCACGTACTACACTTCGCTGACTTGGCAACCATAGTACAGAAGTACTGTGCAATGGAAAGCGCCTGGAAAACTCACACAGCTCGCTGGGAAATATCGGCCTTCATGCCACCTCCCTGGCGGGCAAAAAGGATGCACCCTCGCGGGGCACCCGACCCCGTAGGCAAGAAAATTAAACCCATTAAGGGACGTGGAACCATTCTTGAGGGATGGCTCAATAAGCCATGCAAAATACACACGACACCGGATTCCGAATCAACCCACAGCCTTAGAGCATGTTGGATACTCCGGCAAGTGGCCAAGAGCGGCGAGGATATCCTCACCAAAAAGACCTCAGAGCATCACTCTCCGGAAGATGACGACCTCAGAATATTGACGGTCTTCGAGAATTTTGCTTCAAACAATCGACACAAGAGGGCACTCCATGACCTCGCCGAAGTCTGCCAAGTTGCAGTAATAAATTCCTGGAACGACACGGCCATAACTTTTAATGCCGATGATGAACCAAAATTCCGGTCAGTCCGGATACCAGCTGCCTTGATCCTCAATCCAGTTGTGGATGGCTTTCGGCTCAATAAAGTGCTCATGGATGGCGGCATCGGGCTGAACCTCATTTACGAGGACACGCTCAGTAAAATGCAAATAGACAGAAGCCGCATCGAGCAAAGTAATATGACTTTTCAAGGAATCATTCCTAGTCGGGAAGCAAGATGCGCAGGAAAAATTAAACTCGACGTGGTATTCGGCATGCCGGAGAACTATCGGTCTGAAGAGATAACCTTCCAAGTGGCCCCTTTCAACAGCGGGTATCACGCCCTGTTGGGGTGAGATGCATTCACGCGCTTTCAAGACATACCTCATTACGGGTATATGAAGCTCAAGATGCCCGGGCCCAACGGTATTATCACTCTCGCCAGTGATCCGGACATAGCACTCCGTGCCAAAAACAAAACCACATCCCTGGCCCTCAAGGCACTATCCGAGGCACTTGTAGCCGAAGAATTAACCGCACTATGGTCCACGATGGATAGGGACGACGTAATCCTCGATAAGCGGCCCAAATCCACCTCCTTCAAACCAGCACACGAGATAGTCAAATTTCAAGTTCACCCGACGGACCCCAAGAAGACAGCTTCCATCGGGGCACAGCTGGACCCGACGGTCGACGCTGCATTACGCACGTTCCTGCGCGTGAATTCGGACATCTTTGCCTCGCACCCTTCTGATATGCCAGGAATCTCACGCAGGTTGGCCGAACACAGCCTCAATATATTGAAGGGGTACAAGCCGATCAAGCAAACACTGCGGCGCTTTTCCGAATCCAAACGACAAGCTATGGGGGAGGAGCTAGCCAAGTTAATTGAGGCCGGGTTCATCAGAGAAATAAAACATCCGGACTGGCTAGCAAACCTGGTGATGGTACCAAAGAAGGATAAATCCTGGCGCCTGTGTGTCGATTTCAAAGACCTTAACAAGGCCTGCCCTAAGGATCCCTTCCCCCTCCCCCGCATCGATCAGATCATTGCTGCTACTGCAGGACACGACCCATTGTGTTTCCTCGACGCATACTCCGGATACCATCAAATAGAAATGAAGGAGTCTGATCAAGCCGCAACGGCATTCATTACCCCATACGGGCCTTTCTGCTTCAACATGCCCTTCGGGCTGAAAAACGCCGGCGCCACCTACCAACGCATGATTCAAACATGCCTGGAGAAACAAATTGGCAAGACGGTCGAAGCATATGTGGATGACGTCGTCATCAAAACTAAGCACGTCGAGTCACTAGTAGACGACCTGCGTCTCACATTCGACAACCTCCGTACATATGACATCAAGTACAATCCGGAAAATTGTGTCTCGGCGTCCCTGCCGGAAAACTGTTGGGCTTCATTGTTTCCAATGGAGGAATTGTGGCAAACCCATCCAAAATCCAAGCTTTGTCACAATTGGCTACACCAACAGACCTCAAGCAGGTCCAAAAACTAGCCGAATGCGTGGCAGCTTTAAGCCTCTTTATCTCCAGATTAGGAGAAAAGGCATTGCCACTATATCATCTGCTCTGACGCACCGACCACTTCGAATGGACAGACGCAGCAACGGCCGAACTGGAAGAAATAAAAGCACTTTTAGCGAGCAACCCAATCCTGGCCGCGACGAACGTCGGTGAACCCATGTTATTATACATCTCCGCAATTCACCAGGTGGTGAGCGCGGTGCTCGGCGTCGAACGAGAGGAGGACGGACATAAATTAGAACTTCAGAAACCGGTATACTACGTATCCACTGTCCTCACACCATGCAAATCCCGATACCCTCATTACCAAAAGATAGCATACGTGGTCTTCATGGCATCCCGGAAGCTACGGCACTACTTCCAAGAGTGCTCGATCACGGTGGCTTCTGAAGTACCACTCAATGACATAATAAACAACCGCGACGCTACAGGCCGGATTGCCAAGTGGGCCATTGAGCTCTTACCATTCGATATAACATACAAACCACGCCGAGCCATTAAATCCCAAGTATTGGCCGACTTCGTCGCCGAATGGACAGAGGCCGAACACCCTAAAAAGTATGGCACATATTCCAACTGTGTCATGCACTTCGATGACTCTAAAATGCTGGCCAGTTTAGGAGCAGACGTTGTCTTAACGTCCCCCAAAGGAGAGACGGTCCAATACGTACTCCAAATATTATACACAGACTCCAATAACGCAGCCGAATATGAGGCCCTATTGCACGGTCTTCGGATGGTTGTCTCCATAGGCATACAACACCTGGAGGTGCGCGGGGATTAAAATCTCGCAATATCCCAAATAAACGGAGACTTCAATGCCAAAGATCCGAAGATGGCGGCCTATCGTAACGCTGTACTAAAAATATCAGCTCGGCTCGAGGGTCTCAAGTTTCATCATGTGGCTCGAGAAAGTAATCAAGCGGCGGATGTCCTTGCTCGCATGGGCACCAAGCGTGACCCCGTCCCACCTAACATCTTTTTGGAAAGGCTCTTCAAGCCATCCGTGGTATGGCGGGATGAGAGCGGCAACACTAGTCCGGATCCGATTATACCCCCAGATTCGAAACACAATACCGATATCATCGGGGGCTCAGCCACCAAAATAACACCATCGGCCCATCTAATAATGGCAGTAATTACCCCATGGACCGAACCCTTCTTGGCCTACCTTAATAGGCGAGAGCACCCTGAGGATCAGAATGAGGCTCGATGCATCGTTCGGCGTTCGAAAGCCTACAAGGTTTATGAAGGGGAGCTCTACAAGAAGAGCGCTACCGGAATACTTCAAAGATGTATCTCCGAAGAGGAAGGATGACAGCTCCTGGCCGAAATGCATGCTGGTCTTGCCGGTCACCACGCCGCGGCTCGGGCTCTTGTAAGTAAAGCCTTCCGTACCGGTTTCTTCTGGCTGACGGCCCGAGGAGATGCACAGGACCTTGTCCAACATTGTGTGGGATGCCCGCTTTTTGCCAATCAAAGCCATATGCCGCCTACCGCCCTACAAACAATCCCCATTACTTGGCCCTTCGCGGTCTGGGGGCTTGATATGGTCGGAGCCCTTAAAGGGGGGAGCCATAAGAAAAAATACTTGTTGGTCATGGTAGATAAATTCACTAAGTGGATAGAGGCCAAACCAGTTAAAATGGCTGAAGCCGAACCAGTGATAGACATTATATCCGGTGTCGTACACCGTTATGTGTTCCACGCAACATAATCACAGATAACGGCTCCAACTTTACAGCCGACGAAGTGAAAACCTGGTGTGCTAACCTGGGCATCAAGCTCGATACGCCTCTGTCTATCACCCCCAAACAAACGGCCAAGTCGAACGAGCTAATGGCCTTATCATGAGCGGCATTAAGCCTAGACTAGTTTGGTCTTTAAAAGAATCAGACAAACACTGGGTCGAGGAGCTCGACTGCTTACTCTGGGGGCTGCAAACCATGCCCAATCGCACTACCGGTTACACACCATTCTTCATGGTGTATGGCGCGGAGGCTGTTTTGCCCTGCGACGTCATTCATGACTCATCTCGAGTGCGCATGTACGAAGAGAGAGAAGCCGAGCTGGATCGGCAGGACAGTCTAGATGCCCTGGAGGAGGAGCGTGATGTTGCCAAAGCCCGTTCCGCATTCTATCAACAGCAAGCTCGCAGATACCAAAGTAGGGAAGTGTGGGCCAAGATTTATAATGTTGGTGAACTCGTTATATGCTTGCCAGAAAAGAAAAAGGATAAACTCAAGCCCAAGTGGGAAGGTCCCTTCATTATAGATGAAATTCTCACTGGAGGCGCATACCGTCTGCGCGATGCATCGGATAATCGCTTAGAGCCGAACCAGTGGAATGCCGCCAGACTACGAAGATTCTACGCCTAGAGCCGGACTCATTGTTCGTTTTCTTTTTCTCCTTTTTTCCATTTTCTCTCTCTTTAAGTTTTTCTTTAGCTTTATAGCTCTTTAGAGGCTAGACTGCACACTTATGAGGTACACATCCTTAAATGTATAGGCCCATAATACCTGGGGGCTTCTTTTAACAGAAGCTTATTATCATTGTCCGAGCATCAAGCTCCGCATACGTGTCCTATTCTCATATATACCTTTTCTTCGCCATTATATGCACCTTTATGACTTAAGGTGTTTGCCAAGCTGGGTTGCCTGGCTCCTGTGCTTATGCCCTACGTTCTTGTTTGTTTGGCTAGGGCATAAAGGGAGCACCTCTGTGATTGTTATAGCCGGGTCATCCGGACTTGTACCTCAGACTGGGTGAAGCCGAAAGCTAGCGTTCTTAAGGGAATAATCGGTCGGCAGACTAAAGACGTTTTACCCTGGTTGCACTATGAACCCCCAGATATTATGTATATGCCGATTTTTTCGAATCACAGTCCGGGCATGCATACTAACGCATGTTCACCCAGCGAAAGGAACCCTTAACGGAACTATTCTCTCTGGAAGATGTTTCTTACAATCAATAAGTAATATAACATAGCTAGCCGAATACAACTTGTCTATTCAAGCAACTATGACCCCTACGTCTGGTTTCCATGCATGCCCTGGTATTTATCACCGGTCCGGTATTCGGAAACACTCCACCTTCGGGTCCGGAGCTAGAAGCAAAAAGGTCTACCATGACAATCTTTTACAATTCGGCTAGGGACAAATTTGTCAATTGAAGCACATAGTCACTTGGACTCAAATACTTCTTCCTCTATACCATCTAACAGGCTGTCTAGCTTACAATCATGTTGTGAAAACTTGGCGGCTATCTTTACTTGGTCATATACCAAGCTCACTGGAATCTCTTGTCCATCTGACCCTCGAGGTCCGACTCGGGCCATATGATTCGGATCGAGACCGGTGTACCGCGTTTTCACCATGGCCCAGGCCTCTCGCGCGCCTTCCCGGCAAGCCGATATCTTCCATAATCTAAAGCAGCGCCGAGCTGCCTTGAATAGCTTTACAAGCTCCTCCGTACTTCCTGGAGGGGTTGCGGACGGCCATAAAGCCTTGGCAACACTCCGCATCGCTTTCCGAGCTCTCTCGTACACTTGCGACAGCTCTTGCAGCAGATGGCCTTGATCTCCGGACATTTCCTCTTCGGGTTGGCCAGTCAGCATACCTGCAGACATAAATCTGTTAACTCATTTCTTTACCGCACTACATGAGGGTAAGTTCAAAAGAATACTGAATATGCCGCCCCATAGCCTCCTGTTCTCTTTTATGGCGTCCGCTAGCTGGGCTCGCACGTCTTTCAGCTCTTCGCCCAGCAGGGTGTTGGAATCCTGCAGCTAGTTCTTTTCATCGCTGGTTCGTGTTAGCACATGTTCGCCAGCGGTCAGTTGCTTTTCGGCCTGATGTTTACCCGCCGGCGCGACCTTCAGTTCCTCTTGTAGATGAGCTAACGATCCTGCCATGGGAAATACAACAAGTGTTAACATTCCTGGTATATGATTATATTTTTCTCGATGGAGGAGAACATTACCAGGCGGCACCTCCTTGGATTTTTCCAGTTCGGCGGTAACAACAGCTAACTGGGCCCGACACTCTTCCAGCTCACGAGACAGCATGTTGTTCTTCTCTGTGAGTGCCTTATTACACAAGGATCCTTAAATCAGTTGCTTCAACTACTTCAAGTCCCGGGGGCTACTGGTATATGATTACCAGACCTGTACAATGCGTACTTACCCGCATATCTTGCAAATGCTGGTCAGTGGCTCTGGCAAGCCCATCCCGAGCAGCTCAGATGTATGCGCCAGCCGAGCTGAAGGCATTGAATGCTTCTTTAGTAAAGCTGGGGTCGCGAAGAGCGGCCCTTGATGACCCACAAATATAGGGGATCTATCGTAGTCCTTTCGATAAGTAAGAGTGTCGAACCCAACGAGGAGCAGAAGGAAATGATAAGCGGTTTTCAGCAAGGTATTCTCTACAAGCACTGAAATTATAGGTAACAGATAGTTTTGTGATAAGATAATTTGTAACGAGTAACAAGTAACAAAAGTAAATAAAGTGCAGCAAGGTGGCCCAATCCTTTTTGTAGCAAAGGACAAGCCTGGACAATTTCTTATATGAAGGAAAATGCTCCCGAGGACACATGGGAATTATCGTCAAGCTAGTTTTCATCACGTTCGTATGATTCGTGTTCGGTACTTTGATAATTTGATATGTGGGTGGACCGGTGCTTGGGTGCTGTCCTTACTTGGACAAGCATCCCACTTATGATTAACTCCTATTGCAAGCATCCGCAAATACAAAAGAAGTATTAAGATAAACCTAACCAGAGCATGAAACATATGGATCCAAATCAGCCCCTTACGAAGCAACGCATAAACTAGGGTTTAAGCTTCTGTCACTCTAGCAACCCATCATCTACTTATTACTTCCCAATGCCTTCCTCTAGGCCCAAACAATGGTGAAGTGTCATGTAGTCGACGTTCACATAACACCACTAGAGGAGAGACAACATACATCTCATCAAAATGTCGAACGAATACCAAATTCACATGACTACTAATAGCAAGACTTCTCCCATGTCCTCAGGAACAAACGTAACTACTCACAAAGCATATTCATGTTCATAATCAGAGGAGTATTAATATGCATAAAGGATCTGAACATATGATCTTCCACCAAATAAACCAACTAGCATCAACTACAAGGAGTAATCAACACTACTAGCAACCTACAGGTACCAATCCCAGACAAGAATTGGATACAAGAGATGAACTAGGGTTTGAGAGGAGATGGTGTTGGTGAAGATGTTGATGGAGATTGGGCCCCTCCCAATGAGAGGAGCGTTGGTGATGACGATAGCGATGATTTCCCCCTCCCGGAGGGAAGTGTCCTCGGCAGAACAGCTCCGCCAGAGCCCTAGATTGGTTCCGCCTCGTGGCGGCGGAGTCTCGTCCCGAAAACTTGCTTATTATTTTTCTTTGGACGAAAGACTTCATATAGTAGAAGATGGCCACCGGAGGGCCACCAGGGGGCCCAAGAGGCAGGGGGCGCGCCCAGGGGGGTAGGGCGCGCCCCCACCCTCGTGCCTGGTGGGTGGCCCCCCTCTGGTATTTCTTCCGCTCAATATTTTTTATTATTTCCAAAAATAACTTCCGTGGAGTTTCAGGACTTTTGGAGTTGTGCAGAATAGGTCTCTAATAATTACTCCTTTTCCAGCCCAGAATTCCAGCTGCCGGCATTCTCCCTCTTTATGTAAACCTTGTAAAATAAGAGAGAATAGACATAAGTATTGTGACATAATGTGTAATAACAACCCATAATGCAATAAATATCGATATAAAAGCATGATGCAAAATGGACGTATCAACTCCCCCAAGCTTGGACCTCGCTTGTCCTCAAGCGGAAGCCGATAACGATAAATATGTCCACATGTTTAGAGGTAGAGGTGTCGATAAAATAAAATACGGACATGAGGGCATCATGATCATTCTTATAATAGCAACATATATGGATATTGTCATATTATTTGTTATGCTCAAGTAATAATCTATTCACAAATGTCAAGTATGAATTAGAAACTTCATTGAGAACTAACAAACTATAATCTCAGTCATTGAAGCAACTGCAGTTTATCATAACATCAGAAAGAGTCTATGTAAGAGCTTTGCAGCAAGTCCACATACTCAACTATCATTTAGTCTTTCACGATTGCTAACACTCACGCAATACTTGTGGTTACGGAGTTTTAATCGGACACAGAGAAAGATAGGGGCTTATAGTTTCGCCTCCCAACCTTTTTACCTCAAGGGTAATGTCAACAATAATAGTTCATTCTAACTTACATCCAATTGGATATATATATCAGGATCTTTCCAACACAATGTGCTTGCCAAAGGATAAAATGTAAAAAGGAAAGGTGAAGATCACCATCACTCTTGCATAAGGGTAAGAGATAAAAGTAAAAGATAGGCCCTTCGCAGAGGGAAGCAGAGGTTGCCATGCGCTTTCAGGGTTGGATGCACAAAATCTTAATGCGAAAGAACGTCATTTTATATTGCCACTTGTGATATGGACCTTTATTATGCAGTCCGTCGCTTTTATTTCTTCCACATCACAAGATCGTATAAAGCTTATTTTCTCCCACACTAATAAGTCATACATATTTAGAGAGCAATTTTTATTGCTTGCACCGATGACAACTTACTTGAAGGATCTTACTCAATCCATAGGTAGGTATGGTGGACTCTCATGGCAAAACTGGGTTTAAGGGTAATTGGAAGCACAAGTAGTATCTCTACTTAGTGCAAAGAATTTGGCTAGCATGAGGGGGAAAGGCAAGCTCAACATGTTGGATGATCCATGACAATGTACTTTATCTCAGATATACCTTGTCTTCCTTGTCCAACATCAACTCTTTAGCATGTCATATTTTAATGAGTGCTCACAATCATAAAAGATGTCCAAGATAGTATATTTATATGTGAAACCTCTCTTTCTTTATTACTTCCTATTAATTGCAACGATGACCAAAGCTATGTTTGTCAA
Organism: Triticum aestivum; assembly: GCF_018294505.1. Classification (NCBI taxonomy): domain Eukaryota; kingdom Viridiplantae; phylum Streptophyta; class Magnoliopsida; order Poales; family Poaceae; genus Triticum; species Triticum aestivum. The sequence goes on along the minus strand of NC_057811.1, from coordinate 305,018,661 downwards.
CTCTCAACAACTTTTAATCATCATACTCTTTCTATGTGAAGTCATTACTCTCCATAAGATCAATATGATCTCTTTATTTCTTTTTATTCTTTTCTTTTTCTTTTATTCCCTCAAGATAATGGCAAAATAATCAAGCCCTTGACTCAACACTAATCTTTATTATATAGCTCACGGACTCGATTACATAGAGGGATCATAAAGCAAAACTTAAAACTATATCATACTAAAACTTTACTCTACTAGATCAAGATATTACCAAAAGGATCGAACTAAGAAAAACGGTAAAGATAAAGATGTGATGGTGATACGATACCGGGGCACCTCCCCCAAGCTTGGCAGTTGCCAAGGGGAGTGCCCATACCCATGTGATTATGTCTCCTTCTTCGGAGGTGAGGAAGATGGTGGTGATGATGACAATTGTGCTTTCAGCTTCTTCATGTTGTAATTGAGAAGAACAATTTCCTCCTTTAAATCATCGACCTCCGATTCCAGCTTCAAGATTTTATCGCATAAATCTCCTTTGCTTTTCTGCCGAAAACGAGAAGGAATGGATTGATTGTTAGATAGTTTAGCCCTCTTAGGGAGACTAGACTTCTTGAACTTCACGTGCATATCCCCAGGTTGAGGTAGAGGGACATCCTCCTCCTCCGAGCATGAATCGTTGATCCTCCTTAGATGAGCATCCTCCTCCTCATCTATAGTTCGACCATAAGGAGATAGATCCCCATAGGTCTTTGGGTCAGCAATAAGGTGTGAGACATAGCTCTCTTCGTAAGAGTCCTGAGATGACATCTTGCTCCAAATCTGCTGCAAAAACAGCTCGAAACAAAAACAGAGGATATTCGCGTGATACAAGTGTCAAAACCTTCGGGAGATTATATAATGAATTTTTACTGATCAAAATACGTATCGTGCAAGAAAACGGAGTCCAAAGAGCGCACGAGGTGCCCACGAGACAGGGGGCGCGCCTAGGGGGTAGGGCGCGCCCTCCACCCTCGTGGAGGCCTCGTGTCCTTCCCGGACTGCTCCTTATTTTTCTATTTTTCTAAATATTCCAAAACGGAGAAAAATTGCCATTAGAACTATTTTGGAGTCGGTTTACTTACCGTACCACATACCTATTCCTTTTCGGAGTCTGAAACATTCCGGAAAGTGTCTCTTATGTATTCCTCTGGTGTTACGGTTTCAATGACATTAGTTTCAACATTTATGGGATTACCTGAGATATAATGTTTGATTCTTTGACTGTTTACCACTTTCTGATTTGTGCCTTCAAAGTTGTTGATTTTTATGGCACCGGAACGATAGACCTCCTCGATAACGTAACGACCTTCCCATTTAGAGAGTAGTTTTCCTGCAAAAAATCTTAAATGAGAGTTGTATAGCAATACATAATCACCTACATTAAACTCACGCTTTTGTATCCTTTTGTCATGCCATCTATTAACTTTTTTCTTTAAACAGTTTGGCATTCTCATAGGCTTGGGTTCTCCACTCATCAATTGAGCTAATGTCAAATAGCCTCTTCTCACCGGCAAGTTTGAAATCATAATTGAGCTCTTTAATAGCCCAATATGCTTTATGTTCTAGTTCAAGAGGTAAATGACATGCTTTTCCATAAACCATTTTATACGGAGACATACCCATGGGATTTTTATATGCAGTTCTATAGGCCCATAATGCATCATCAAGTTTCTTGGACCAGTTCTTTCTAGATCTATTAACAGTCTTTTGCAAAATTAATTTGAGTTCTCTATTAGTCAATTCAACTTGACCACTAGACTGTGGGTGATATGGAGATGCAATTCTATGATTAACATCATACTTTGCTAGCATTTTACGAAAAGCACGATGAATAAAATGTGAACCACCATCAGTCATTAAGTATCTAGGGACTCCAAACCTCGGAAAAATAACTTCTTTAAGCATCTTAATAGAGGTGTTATGATCAGCACTTCTAGCTGGAATAGCTTCTACCCACTTAGTAACGTAATCAACAGCAACTAAAATATGTGTATATCCATTAGAGGCAGGAAACGGTCCCATATAATCAAAGCCCCAAACATCAAATGGTTCAATAAGAAGTGAATAATTCATAGGCATTTCTTGACGTCTGCTAATATTACTAATTCTTTGACATTCATCGGAAGATCAGACAAACATACGGGCATCCTTGAAGAGAGTAGGCCAATAAAAACCAGATTGCAATACCTTATGTGCAGTTCTATCTCCAGTGTGGTGTCCTCCATAAGCCTCGGAGTGATACTTGCGTAGGATCTGTTCCTGTTCATGCTCAGGTACACAACGTCTAATAACACCATCTACTCCTTCTTTATAAAGATGTGGGTCATCCCAGAAGTAATGTCTCAACTCATAGAAAAACTTTTTCTTTTGCTGGTATGTGAAACTAGGTGGTATAAATTTAGCAACAATATAATTAGCATAATCAGCATACCATGGAGCAGTACGAGAAGCATTTATGACATTTAATTGTTTATCAGGAAAGTGCTACCTCTTGAGCACTGCGTTGGTTTTCCCTTGAAGAGGAAAGGGTGATGCAGCAAAGTAGTGTAAGTATTTCCCTCAGTTTTTGAGAACCAAGGTATCAATCCAGTAGGAGGCTACGCGCAAGTCCCTCGCACCTACACAAACAAATAAATCCTCGCAGCCAACGCGATAAGGGGTTGTCAATCCCTACACGGTCACTTACGAGAGTGAGATCTGATAGATATGATAGGATAATATTTTTGGTATTTTTATGATAAAGATGCAAAGTAAAATAAAAGCAACAGAAATAACGAAGTGTTGGAAGATTAATATGATGGAAAATAGACCCGGGGGGCATAGGTTTCACTAGTGGCTTCTCTCAAGAGCATAAGTATTTTACGGTGGGTGAACAAATTACTGTTGAGCAATTGACAGAATTGAGCATAGTTATGAGAATATCTAGGTATGATCATGTATATAGGCATCACGTCCGAGACAAGTAGACCAACTCCTGCCTGCATCTACTACTATTACTCCACACATCGACCGCTATCCAGCATGCATCTAGAGTATTAAGTTCATAAGAACAGAGTAACGCCTTAAGCTAGATGACATGATGTAGAGGGATAAATTCATGCAATATGATAAAAAAAACCATCTTGTTATCCTCGATGGCAACAATACAATACGTGCCTTGCTGCCCCTACTGTCACTGGGAAAGGACACCGCAAGATTGAACCCAAAGCTAAGCACTTCTCCCATTGCAAGAAAGATCAATCTAGTAGGCCAAACCAAACTGATAATTCGAAGAGACTTGCAAAGATAACCAATCATACATAAAAGAATTCAGACGATTCAAATATTGTTCATAGATAAACTTGATCATAAACCCACAATTCATCGGTCTAAACAAATACACCGCAAAAGAAGATTACATCGAATAGATCTCCACGAGAGAGGGGGAGAACATTGTATTGAGATCCAAAAAGAGAGAAGAAGCCATCTAGCTAATAACTATGGACCCGAAGGTCAGAGGTAAACTACTCACACTTCATCGAAGAGGCTATGGTGTTGATGTAGAAGCCCTCCATGATGGATGCCCCCTCCGGCGAAGCTCTGGAACAGGCCCCAAGATGGTTGCGGCGGTGGAATTAGGTTTTTGGCTCCGTATCTGATCGTTTGGGGGTACGTAGGTATATATAGGAGGAAGGAGTACGACGGTGGAGCAATGTGGGGCCCATGAGGGTGGAGGGCGCGCCTGGGGGGGTAGGCGCGCCCCCCTACCTCGTGGCTTCCTGTTTGATTTGTTGACGTAGGGTCCAAGTCCTCTGGATCATGTTCGTTCCGAAAATCACGTTCCTGAAGGTTTCATTCCGTTTGGACTCCGTTTGATATTCTTTTTCCGCGAAACTCTGAAATAGGCAAAAAAATAGCAATTCTGGGCTGGGCCTCTGGTTAATAGGTTGGTCCCAAAAATAATATAAAAGTGAATAATAAAGCCCAATAATGTCCAAAACAGAAGATAATATGGCATGGAGAAATCAAAAATTATAGATACCTTGGAGACGTATCAAGCATCCCCAAGCTTAATTCCTGCTCGTCCTCGAGTAGGTAAATGATAAAAACGGAATTTTTGATGTGGAATGCTACTTGGCATAATTTCAATGTAAGTCTTCTTAATTGTGGTATGAATATTCAGACCCGAAAGATTCAAGATAAAAGTTCAATATTGACATAGAAATAATAATACTTCAAGCATACTAACTAAGCAATTATGTCCTCTCAAAATAACATGGCCAAAGAAAGTTCATCCCTACAAATCATATAGTTTAGTCATGCTCCATTTTCGTCACACAAGAATGCTCTCATCATGCACAAACCCGATGACAAGCCAAGCAATTGTTTCATACTTTAGTAATCTCAAACTTTTTCAACCTTCACGCAATACATGAGCGTGAGCCATGGATATAGCACTATGGGTGGAATAGAATATGATGATGGCGGTTATGTGGAGAAGACAAAAAAGGAGAAAGTCTCACATCAACGAGGATAATCAATGAGCTATGGAGATGCCCATCGATTGATGTTAATGCGAGGAGTAGGGATTGCCATGCAACGGATGCACTAGAGCTATAAATATATGAAAGCTCAACAAAAGAAACTAAGTGGGTGTGCATCCAACTTGCTTGCTCACGAAGACCTAGGGCACTTGAGGAGGCCCATTGTTGGAATATACAAGCCAAGTTCTATAATGAAAAATTCCCACTAGTATATGAAAGTGATAAAACAAGAGACTCTCTATCATGAAGATTATGGTGCTACTTTGAAGCACAAGTGTGGTAAAAGGATAGTAACATTGTCCCTTCTCTCTTTTTCTCTCATTTTTTTGGGCCTTCTCTTTTTTTATGGCCTTTCTCTCTTTTTTTATTCCTCACTTGGGACAATGCTCTAGAAAATGATGATCATCACACTTCTATTTATTTACAACTCAATGATTACAACTTGATACTAGAACAAAGTATGACTCTATATGAATGCCTCCGGCGGTGTACCGGGATATGCAATGAACCAAGAGTGACATGTATGAAAGAATTATGAATGGTGGCTTTGCCACAAATACTATGTCAACTACATGATCATGCAAAGCAATATGACAATGATGAACGTGTCATGATAAATGGAATGGTGGAAAGTTGCATGGCAATATATCTCGGAATGGCTATGGAAATGCCATAATAGGTAGGTATGGTGGCTGTTTTGAGAAAGATATAAGGAGGTATATGTGTGAAAGAGCGTATCATATCACGGGGTTTGGATGCACCGGCGAAGTTTGCACCCACTCTCAATGTGAGAAAGGGCAACACACGGTACCGAAGAGGCTAGCAATGATGGAAAGGTGAGAGTGCGTATAATCCATGGACTCAAGATTAGTCATAAAGAACTCACATACTTATTGGAAAAATCTACAAGTCATCAAAAACCAAGCACTACGTGAATGCTCCTAGGGGGATAGATTGGTAGGAAAAGACCATCGCTCATCCCCGACCGCCACTCATAAGGAGGACAATCAAAGAACACCTCATGTTTCAAATTTGTTACATAATGTTTACCATACGTGCATGCTACGGGACTTGCAAACTTCAACACAAGTATTTCTCAAATTCACAACTACTCAACTAGCACAACTTTGATATCACTACCTCCATATCTCAAAACAATCATCAAGCATCAAACTTCTCTTAGTATTCAACACACTCATAAGAAAGTTTTTACTAATCTTGAATACCTAGCATATTAGGATTATTTAAGCAAATTACCATGCTATTTAAGACTCACAAAATAATCTAAGTGAAGCATGAGATATCAATAGTTTCTATAAAACAAATCCACCACCGTGCTCTAAAAGATATAACTGAAGTACTAGAGCAAAAACTATATAACTCAAAAGATATAAGTGAAGCACATAGAGTATTCTAATAATTTCCGAATCATGTGTGTCTCTCTCAAAAGGGTGTGTACAGCAAGGATGATTGTGGTAAACTAAAAAGCAAAGACTGAAATCATACAAGACGCTCCAAGCAAAACACATATCATGTGGTGAATAAAAATATAGCTCCAAGTAAAGTTACCGATGGAAGTAGACGAAAGAGGGGATGCCTTTCGGGGCATCCCCAAGCTTTGGCTTTTTGGTGTCCTTAGATTATATTGGGGGTGCCATGGGCATCCCCAAGCTTAGGCTCTTGCCACTCCTTGTTCCATAATCCATCAAATCTTTCACCCAAAACTTGAAAACTTCACAACACAAAACTTAACAGAAAATCTCGTGAGCTCCGTTAGCGAAAGAAAACAAAAGACCACTTCAAGGTACTGTAATGAACTCATTACTTATTTATATTGTTGTTAAACCTACTGCATTCCAACTTCTCTATGGTTTATAAACTCTTTTACTAGCCATAGATTCATCAAAATAAGCAAACAACACACGAAAAACAGAATCTGTCAAAAACAGAACAGTCTGTAGTAATCTGTAACTAACACAAACTTATGGAACTCCAAAAAATCATCCAAAATAGGAAGACCTAGGCAATTTGTTTATTGATCAGCAGCAATTGGAATCAATATTTTATCACGTTCTGGTGATTTTTAACAATTATTTTCGTGAACAGAAAGTTTCTGGAATTTTCTGCAAGATCAAATAACTATCATCCAAGAAGATCCTATAAGTTTAACTTGGCACAAACACTAATTAAAACATAAAAACACATCTAACCAAAGTCTAGAGCAAAAATTTATTCCTAAACAGAAGCAAAAAGCAAAAAACTAAAAATAAATTTGGGTTGCCTCCCAACAAGCGCTATCATTTAACGCCCCTAGGCATAAAAGCAAGGATAGATCTAGGTATTGCCATCTTTGGTAGGCAATCCATAAGTGGCTCTCATGATAGATTCATATGGTAATTTAACTTTCTTCCTAGGGAATCCATGCCTTTCTTTAATGGAAATTGGAATCTAATATTCCCTTCCTTCATATCAATAATTGCACCAATCGTTCTAAGGAAAGGTCTACCAAGAATAATAGGACATGAAGGATTGCAATCTATACACTACAATAAATATGTCAACTTATGACCTTCTCTTAGTGACCCCAGCTGAATTGGTCGTAAATTCACGGCCATTTCGCTTGGAAGGGCTCAAACCCTGAAATTGCTTACACCAAATGGTCACAAAGCAGACAAGAGGCACCAATGACCTTATTTCTACCTGATTACGACCAATATAAAGGGTCATGAGGTTGTGAACGTGGATGCATTGGTACTTATTGCTATGACTAGGCGCCACCTCATCAGTTTTGCCTATGTGTCAATTTTTGCCCTAGGTTGTGAAGCAACCTATATTTCTGTCATTCCCAAAATTCCCAAAAAAAATTGGGCATTCTTTACTATCCAAATCATTGCCTCATGACAATTTTCAACTCCATTTGCCTGGTAAATCTTCCTCGGCAAATTTCCAAAGTTTTTGTTCAACTCGAACTGTTGTGAAGGAAGTACTAGCTAGGCATATCCTAATGAACTGAATTTTTGCCACATCTTTTATATTCCCAAATCATTGCTCTCCACAAAAATTGAGCCCCATCTAACAATACATGTGAGTGTGGCTTCAACATTCATATTTCTGTCCAGTGTGGTACGTTGCAAAGCAAGTGACACCTAGGCTCCTCCATTTGAGCTGCAAATTTTCCAAGATAGTGTCCTTAGTAGATGATCATCCTCAGCCAAAACTCACGCCCATTAGCCATGTGCATTTCCTGTACCGCTAATCAAACACTTGGCTACTTATTCATGTTTGGGCATCGATCGGTCTCCTCGTGAGAATATTATGTTGTGATTTTCTTCTTAGCACCTACTTGGGGAGTGCCCAACCCACTAGACATGCCTAGGCCGCCCAGAACACATGGCAACGCCACGGTCACGCGGTGACCACGCGGAGGGTATGCAAGTTTACGCGCTCTAGAGTTGGGGCCCTCGGCCACCGTCCAAACCTCGATGTATCGCCACCAAACCATGTATTTATGATTAAATAGGTATTTATGTAACTAGAAATGATTTTTGGAAAAAATAAATAGCAAACTATGAGGCAGCTGCAGTTCAAATTTGACCCGCTTCCTCCTGAATCGGCGGGAATTTGTCTTTTTTCACCAGAGGTGGATCAAAACTTTTGACACCCAACCATTTTGTCAATTGTGCATTAAATATGGCCTAGTATTTTAGAAAATTGATTTGGTCCAATTTTGCAACAAATATATGGTAGGTCCTTCACAAAAAAAACTAATTTCAGGCACTCGGAAAATGGAAAATGAATTTTCCGTGCAAAGAAAATGAAAACTCCCTTAGGCAACATTGTTTGGAATTCCAAGATGCACCCTTGTGCACAATATGAGATCATTTGAACAAACTATGCCATGAATGTGGCCATAAGATTGATCATTTGGCTTGAAAGCCATGAATCTTCACGCATGATAGCTCATTTTTGAGAACACTTTTTAAAAATAATTTCCGTATTACAAGTTTATTATTTTTCCTGGAAACTTGGTCACATATAATGACACAATGGGAAGGTTTTCCAATTTTTTGTTTTTTTTTTAATTTTTTATGCCCGTTTCAAAATGCGGTCAAAATGGCGGGCTTGACCGTTCCTAGCTATTGGTTCAATCTTGGAAAACTTTTGATGTTTCTCTAATTAAATAGATACTTATGTACCTAGAAATGATTTTTGGAAAAAAAATAAAGATCAAACTACGAGGTAGCTGCAGTTCAAATTTGATCCGCTTCCTTCTGAATCGGCGGGAATTTGTCTTTTTCACCAGAGGTGGATCAAAACTTTTTACACCCAACCATTTGGTTAATTGTGCACTAAATATGTCCTAGTATTTTAAAAGAATTGATTTGGTACAATTTTGCAACAAATATATGGTAGGTCCTTCACAAAAAAACCTCATTTCGGGCACTCGAAAAATGGAAAATTAATTTTCCGTGCAAATAAAATGAAAACTCCCTTAGGCAACATTGTTTGGAATTCCAAGATGCACCCTTGTGCACAATATGAGATCATTTGAACAAAATATGCCATGAATGTGGCCATAAGATTGATCATTTGGCTTGAAAGCCATGAATCTTCACGCATGATAGCTCATTTTTTAGAACACTTTTTAAAAATAATTTCCGTATTACAAGTTTATTATTTTTCCTGGAAACTTGGTCACATATAATGACACAATGGGAAGGTTTTCCAATTTTTTGTTTTTTTTTTAATTTTTTATGCCCGTTTCAAAATGCGGTCAAAATGGCGGGCTTGACCGTTCCTAGCTATTGGTTCAATCTTGGAAAACTTTTGATGTTTCTCTAATTAAATAGATACTTATGTACCTAGAAATGATTTTTGGAAAAAAATAAAGAGCAAACTACGAGGTAGCTGCAGTTCAAATTTGATCCGCTTCCTTCTGAATCGGCGGGATTTTGTCTTTTTCACCAGAGGTGGATCAAAACTTTTTACACCCAACCATTTGGTTAATTGTGCACTAAATATGTCCTAGTATTTTAAAAGAATTGATTTGGTACAATTTTGCAACAAATATATGGTAGGTCCTTCACAAAAAAACCTCATTTCGGGCACTCGAAAAATGGAAAATTAATTTTCCGTGCAAATAAAATGAAAACTACCTTAGGCAACATTGTTTGGAATTCCAAGATGCACCCTTGTGCACAATATGAGATCATTTGAACAAAATATGCCATGAATGTGGCCATAAGATTGATCATTTGGCTTGAAAGCCATGAATCTTCACGCATGATAGCTCATTTTTTAGAACACTTTTTAAAAATAATTTCCGTATTACAAGTTTATAATTTTTGCTGGTATCTTGTCCACATATGATGAAACAATGCGAAGGTTTCCAATTTTTTGTTTTTTTTGAATTTTTTATGCCCTTTTCAAAATGCGGTCAAAACGGCAGGCTTGACCGTTCCTAGCTAGTGGTTGAATCTTGGAATTTTTTTGATGTTTCTGTGATTAAATAGATACTTATGTACCTAGAAATAATTTTTGGAAAAAATAAAGAGCAAACTACGAGGTAGCTGCAGTTCAAATTTGACCCGCTTCCTCCTGAATCGGCGGAAATTTGTCTTTTTCACGAGAGGTGGATCAAAACTTTTTACAACCAACCATTTGGTCAATTGTGCATTAAACATGTCCTAGTATTTGGGAGAATTGATTTGGTACAATTTTGCAACAAATATATGGTAGGTCCTTCACAAAAAAGCTCATTTTGGGCACTCAAAAAATGGAAAATGATTTTTTCGTCCAAAGAAAATGAAAACTTCCTTCGGCAACATTGTTTGCCATCCCAATATGCACCCTTGTGCATAATATGAGATCATTTGAACAAACTATGCCATGAATGTGTCCATAAGATTGATCATTTGGCTTGAAAGTCATTGATCTTCACACATGATAGCTCGTTTCTGAGAACACTTTTTAAAATTATTTATCGTATTACAATTTTATTATTTTTTCTGGTAACTTGGCCACATATAATGACACCATGCGAAGGTTTTCCATTCTTTTTGATTTTTTTTGAATTTTTCATGCCCGTTTAAAAATGCGGTCAAAACAGCGGGCATGACCGTTCCTAGCTAGTGGTTGAATCTTGGAAAACTTTTGGTGTTTCTCTGATTAAATATATACTTTTGTACCTAAAAATGATTTTTGGGAAAATTAAAAAGAAAACTATGTGGCAGCTGCAGTTCAAATTTGACCCGCTTCCAGCTGAATTGGCGGAAATTTGTCTTTTTCACGAGAGGTGGATCGAAACTCTTGACACCCAAACATTTGGTCAATTGTGCATTAAATATGTCCTACTATTTTTTAAAAATGGTGTGGTCTATTTTTGCAACAAATATATGATAGGTCCTTCACAAAAAAACCCTATTGGGCACTATAAATGGAAAATGATTTTTGTGTGCAATGCAAATGAAGACCACAAAATCATCATTGTTTGAAATCCTAAAATACACATATGAACACAATATTGAGTCATTTAAACATACAACATGAAGCTAATATGTTGAGTGTTTACCCGAAATAAGAGGGTAAAAAATATAAAAGAAACAAAAGAGAAAAAACACAATTACATAAGCTAGACTCTGATTGGTGGAACCACCTGTCACACGGATCGATGACATGGCAGACATCCTGCCATCTATTGCTAGCAATCCCACCATCCATCCATCCATCTGAAGAAACCCTATCCAGATCAACTCACTCACCCCTCCTCCCTTCCTTCCGCCCGCCGCCTCCCTCTCTCTCTCCCCGATCCAGATCGACGCCGCCACCCCTCTCTAACCCTAGCCTTCCTGTCACCGGTAGCGGCGCCCTCCCTCCCTCGCCCTCTCCTCCTCCCCTCCTCACGGCCGCCTCCACCCCGCCACAAACCCCGGCGACCCACCCCGTCTCCGTGCCTGCCTCGGCAACCACCTCCGTCGCGCGTCTGATTCCCATCCATGTCCGCGCCGGCTCCGTCTCTGTCTCCTTTTGTGGGAGGTGATCCGCACCTAGCCCCACGGCGGGGAGGGGTGGCGACGGCCTCGTGTAGATCCCATCCGGACCCCGTAGCAGCCAGTGTTGCCGCCCCCACCTGCTCTCCTCTGCTCCGGGATCCATCCATCCACTAGGGTTCTACGGCCGACCGGAGTCCAGGCCATGGCGCGGAAGATGCTCAAGGACAGGGAGGCGCCCGCCGTCGCGTACGGCGGCGAGGAGAGCTACGACTACGACCTCTTCGTCATCGGCGTCGGCAGCGGTGTCGTCCGCGGCTCCCGCACCGCCGCGGGATTCGGAGCCAAGGTCTGCGCCCCCCTCCGCTTGCTTGTTTCCTCTCCCCGCCCCCCGCATCCCGCGGTTTGTTATTCAGCTGAGATTCGGTTGGATGAAATTCTGAGGTGATTTTCGCGCAGGTTGCGATCTGCGAGCACCCGTTCCACCCTATCAGCTCGGATTGGCTGGGAGGACACGGCGGAACGTAAGCACAATCCTGAATTACTTCCTTCTCTGCATTTTTGTTGCTGCAATTACGCTCTGAATCTATCTGTGTGTGCTCGCTGCATCTAGGTGCGTGATACATGGCTGTCTTTCGAAGAAGATACTAGTGCATCAAAGTTACAGTCTGCACCATGTTGCTGGAAAAAGTTTCGGGTGCAGGACGCCAAGAATTTCGGGTGGGAGATCAATGGGGACATCAACTACAACTGGAAAAAGTTGCTGGAAAACAAGGTCAGACACATCACCTTGGTCGAGCACATTCATCATTCATACTCTTGTAGAAGTTTGGTTCCAAGTACAGCACTTCAGCCACAAAGTTCATGGCGCATCATAGTTACAGTCTGCACCATGTTGTAAAAAAAGCATGTTGGAGTGTGATAGTTAGATAGCCGGTTCATATATAGTAGTACATTAGATTTCTTCTGTATTGTTTTGTTAAAATTCAGTTTTGATTGTATTCGTGCGGCTAGCAAACAAGTTAACATGGGCCGACGTTTTCTGTTGTAGCTGGAGCGGATCGTCGGAATGTCGTCTGCGCGGAGGCTAATTTCTTCCAACAAGGATATGTTTGTCTTCTGCTGACCATGCGCATGAGCGTATGACGGCCTTGCCGACTAGTAGAATTTTGGAACATGAGCTGAAAATCCGCTGTTGACTAGTCTAGCTGAAAGTGCATGTACCTGAAGTTGCGGTAGCGGATTATTACCTTGTAGAGGGTTAATGCTTCCAAATTTTTTAGCATCGATCTTGAGCATCTCTTGGTTCTACGGAGCTTAGTCGTTGTGCCAAAAGTCACCAGTTTGGAATTCTGGGAAAAGATTCAACTGCCTTTTTTTAGCATCGACCTTGTCTTATTGATTAGATAGATACAGTTGGTGCAGCAGATTGAAAAACCTCGAAACGAAATCTTTCTGATCCCTAGGGAAGACGGTCAAATTGGAAGAAAATCCATACACTGACGACCTCATTGCCTGCATCCTGTAGAAGTATAAGATAACCAAAAGTTCAGCAAAATAAAGTCTCCACACTCATCGCCGTTTCACTCTGTTCCTTGCTTCCTAAACCTGCACCTGTAGTAGCTTATTGTTATCCTGGTTGTTTTGTTGCTATCAATATTAGTCCCATGTTTTGTTTCCTTGCATGCTTACTACTACAATCTATACTACTGCTATTGTCATATCTACTTCTTGTGGTTCCCTCAAATTATGTATATCTGCTATTGTCATATCTCTATTCACATGTAATCAAACATCTTTGTACTACTGTTGTTGTTGTATGGCAAACACCAGAGGCAAATCATATTTGTGATGCAGTTTCTGTAACTTGGCGTTTCTACATGGCTTGTTTATATTGGCAATTATACACTGATGATGATGTTTACCTGCATTGCTTAATTTTGTTTATCTTGATCTTGACAGAAAAACATCACATGTTTCTTTTCTGTCTAAGACATAACAAACATGTCTTTTTCATTGTTGAGCTTAATTATAGGCTCTTGTGCAGCAGCAACCGTTGATTTCAATTTCAGCTGATCAATCATCTGTCCTTGTGCAGCACAAGGGTTCCATGGGGATACAACAGCAGCAGGACGACCATGACTCCATCAATTGCAAGCTCCAGGTACTAATCCCACTCAGCTCTCTCCTGCAGCGCATCCATTACTAATACCCTTGCTGCCCCCAAATCTTGAGCGATGAGATAACGTCATGGAGAGTGGGATTTTTTGTTTCCTAGCTTAGCAATTGAGTTCAAGCAATGTAATATAAGTATGAGCACTCAGCTATTGTACAACTGTTTGCATATTTGTTTTGTATTTTTTATAAATGATGATAGTTTGTGCAAGATGTTCACATGTTAATTTTTGTTGACTAAAATCTCTTATGCCCTTGACTTAGCTTGACCCAGAACAGATGCATACTAACCTTCACCTTGTTCTTTCTCTCGCAGACTCGAAGGAGGCCCTATGCAAGGCACCAAGGTGCATGGTGCTCGCAAGCGACGAACGGAGGCTATTCGACATCGGCTACACAAACCACCATTGTGAGCTCCTCTCTTTGCTATGATACAACCATGCTCTGTTTCATGGGTTAGTTAGGATTTTGATGCTTTTTGTGCCGTGGTTGAGTCCTTGCCGACTGTTGTGTCGATGATCAACTGCTGGTGCCTAATCCGGCTATTTTATTTGCTGCTGGTAATTAGTTGTATTAGAGTGCCGCTGGTTTATTAGGATGTGGCTGAAACCATTGGATGGCCTTCCTGTACATGTTATCCAGAATTAGTACTTGTCCCATTTTTTGTTTCCATGCTGGACATGTTATGGTTCAAGTGTCGATGATGTCTAGTAGATAGTTTGCTAGCTATTTACCTGCTGCTGATTGATGCTCTTGTGGTTAGCATTATACTCCTGGAATCATATTATATTATATCTAGTGTTCTTCTGGTTCTGTGAAGATGCATCACAAACATCTAGGTCTTTGAAGTTGGCTGAATCTGTTGATTTATCATATATTTGGCCCATAAATTTATATTTCTATGAGATCTCTTTCAATAGTCTGTACACTAAACCTGGAGGTTTGCAAATCTACTCTTAAGAATAATAGCGACTCTAATGCTGGTAGCCTATGTGTTCACTCTTTTACAGGAGCTCCAGGTCTATGAAATTTGAAGTTCGAAGCTCATAGCCCTACTCAGCAAAGAGCCGTGTAGACTGTAAATATTGTAATATTGTAATAGTAGGCATATTTGGGTTGTAATACACTATGTACAGATTGTGGTAGACTTAGTTGTATTTGGTAAACTATATTTGTATGACCTACTTGTATTTGGTGAACTATATTTGTACTGTTCCGTCTGAAATATTGACTATGTATGTGATTTGAAAACGTGTGGAATGGAAACCTGACTCGTGGGACCCACTTATGAAAATAATTTGAGCAGTTTTGAATTTTCTGTAAAGTGGGCCCAATGTGTGAGATGATGACAAGTGGGACCAGCTCCAAAATATAATGGCCCAAACAATGTTAAAAGGCCCCGGACCAAAAATAAATAAAAGGTTGAAATGGGCTTGGCCTGCTTAATTTACAGAAAAATAAATATTAAAAAGGCTGAATTAATGGGCTTGGCCCATGTAAAACACAGAACTGGACCGGGCTGATTCTTATCCACGTCAGCTTGCCGCACTGGATCCTACATGGTCTGGGGAGGCTGCTAGTGACCAAAATTTTGGTCAAAGAATCAACGACCTTTTACAGAAAGTCGTTAATTTCAGTTTACGACTGCCAGCTTTTGACCTTCTGTTTTTGGTCAAAAAATGTCGCAAATGAAAAACAATGACCTTTTAGCGGCCAATAGTGAGGGTCACAAGTTGACATATTTCTTGTATTGATATCAAGAACAATAAAATCTACGGGCACATAGTTCCTATTTGCAACAATAAGAACATCATTAATTCTTCCCATAGGTTTCTTAATAGTGGAATCCGCAAGGTGCAAGTTTAAAGAGCAATCATCAAAATCACGGAAACCTAGCAAATCACACAAAGTTTTTGGAATCGTGGAAACACTAGCACCCAAATCACACAAAGCATAGCATTCATGATCTTTAATTTTAATTTTAATAGTAGGTTCCCACTCATCATAAAGTTTTCTAGGGATAGAGAGCACCCAAATCACACAAAGCATAGCATTCATGATCTTTAATTTTAATTTTAATAGTAGGTTCCCACTCATCATAAAGTTTTCTAGGGATAGAGACTTCCAACTCAAGCTTTTCTTCATAAGATTGCATCAAAGCATCAACGATATGTTTGGTAAAAGCTTTATTTTGACTATAAGCATGAGGAGAATTTAGCACGGATTGCAACAAGGAAATACAATCTATCAAAGAGCAATTATCATAATTAAATTCCTTGAGATCCAAAATAGTGGGTTTATTAACATCTAATGTTTTGATTTCTTCAATCCCACTTTTATCAATTTTAGCATCAAGATCAAAAAACTCGGAATTTCAGGAACGCCTTCTAAGTAAAGGTGGAACATATTCAGTCCCATCATTATCAAGATTCATATTGCAAAACAAAGATTTAATAGGGGACACATCAATAACTTTTAGATCTTCATCTTTATTTTCATAGGAACTAGAAGAACACGCTTTCATAAAGCAATCTTTCTTAGCACGCATCCTAGCGGTTCTTTCCTTGCACTCATCAATGGAAATTCTCATGGCTTTGAGAGACTCATTGATATCATGCTTACGAGGAATAGATCTAAGTTTTAAAGAATTAACATCAAGAGAAATTCTATCAACGTTCCTAGCCAATTCATCAACTTTAAGCAATTTCTCTTCAAGCAAAGCATTGAAATTCTTTTGCGAATTCATAAAATCTTTAACACTAGTCTCAAATTCAAAGGGCATCTTATTAAAATTTCCATAAGAATTGTTGTAGGAATTACCATAATTATTAGAGGAATTGCTAGGATAAGGCCTAGGATTAAAATTTCCTCTATACGCATTGTTACCAAAATTATTCCTACCAACAAAATTCACATCCATAGATTCATTATTATTCTCAATCAAAGTAGACAAAGGCATATCATTAGGATCAGAAGAAACACTCTTACTAGCAAATAATTTCATAAGTTCATCCATCTTTCCACTCAAAACATTAATTTCTTCTATCGCATGCACTTTTTTATTAGTAGATCTTTCAGTGTGCCATTGAGAATAATTAACCATAATATTATCTAGGAGTTTAGTAGCTTCTCCTAAAGTAATTTCCATAAAAGTGCCTCCCGCGGCCGAATCTAAAAGGTTTCTAGAAGCAAAATTCAATCCGGCATAATTTTTTTGTATAATCATCCACAAATTCAAACCATGCATGGGGCAATTACGTATCATTAATTTCATCCTCTCCCAAGCTTGTGCAACATGTTCATGATCAAGTTGCTTTAAATTCATAATATCTTTTCTAAGAGAGATAATCTTAGGGGGAGGAAAAAACTTAGAGATAAAAGCATCTTTGCACTTATTCCAAGAATCAATACTATTTTTAGGCAAAGACGAAAACCAAGCTTTAGCACGATCTCTAAGCGAAAAAGGAAATACCTTCAATTTAACAATATCATTGTCAACATCTTTCTTCTTTTGCATATCACACAAATCAACGAAGCTATTTAGATGAGTAGCGGCATCTTCACTAGGAAGGCCGGCGAATTGATCTTTCATGACAAGATTCAACAAAGCAGCATTGATTTCACAAGATTCAGTATCGGTAAGAGGAGCAATCAGAGTGCTAAGGAATCATTATTGTTGGTATTGGTAAAGTCACATAATTTGGTATTATCTTGAGCCATCGTGACAAACAAGCAATCCAACACACGAGCAAACAAAAAGCAAGCGAAAAAGAGGCGAACGAAAAAGAGAGGGCGAATAAAATGACAAGGGTGAAGTGGGGGAGAGGAAAACGAGAGGCAAATGGCAAATAATGTAATGCGGGAGATAAGGGTTTGTGATGGGTACTTGGTATGTTGACTTTTGCGTAGACCTCCCCGGCAACGGCGTCAGAAATCCTTCTTGCTACCTCTTGAGCACTGCGTTGGTTTTCCCTTGAAGAGAAAAGGGTGATGCAGCAAAGTAGCGTAAGTATTTCCCTTAGTTTGTGAGAACCAAGGTATCAATCCAGTAGGAGGCTACGCGCAAGTCCCTCACACCTACACAAACAAATAAATCCTCGCAACCAACGCGATAAGGGGTTTTCAATCCCTACACGGTCACTTACGAGAGTGAGATCTGATAGATATGATAGGATAATATTTTTGGTATTTTTATGATAAAGATGCAAAGTAAAATAAAAGCAACGGAAATAACTAAGTGTTGGAAGATTAATATGATGGAAAATAGACCCGGGGGCCATAGGTTTCACTAGTGGCTTCTCTCAAGAGCATAAGTATTTTACGGTGGGTGAACAAATTACTATTGAGCAATTGACAGAATTGAGGATAGTTATGAGAATATCTAGGTATGATCATGTATATAGGCATCTCGTCCGAGACAAGTAGACCGACTCCTGCCTGCATCTACTACTATTACTCCACACATCGATCGCTATCCAGCATGCATCTCGAGTATTAAGTTCATAAGAACAGAGTAAAGCCTTAAGCAAGATGACATGATGTAGAGGGATAAATTCATGCAATATGATAAAAACCCCATCTTTTTATCCCCAATGGCAACAATACAATACGTGCCTTGCTGTCCCTACTGTCACTGGGAAAGGAGACCGCAAGATTGAACCCAAAGCTAAGCACTTCTCCCATTGCAAGAAAGATCAATCTAGTAGGCCAAACCAAACTGATAATTCGAAGAGACTTGCAAAGATAACCAATCATACATAAAAGAATTCATAAGATTCAAATATTGTTCATAGATAAACTTGATCATAAACCCACAATTCATCGGTCTCAACAAACACACCGCAAAAGAAGATTACATCGAATAGATCTCCACAAGAGAGGGGCAGAACATTGTATTGAGATCCAAAAAGAGAGAGGAAGCCATCTAGCTAATAACTATGGACCCGAAGGTTTAAGGTAAACTACTCACACTTCATCGGAGAGGCTATGGTGTTGATGTAGAAGCCCTCCGTGATCGATGCCCCCTCCGGCGGAGCTCCAGAACAGGCCTCGAGATGGGATCTCGTGGGTACAGAATGTTGCGGCGGTGGAATTAGGTTTTTGGCTCCGTATCTGATTGTTTGGGGGTACGTAGGTATATATACGAGGAAGGAGTACGTCGGTGGAGCAACGTGGGGCCCATGAGGGTGGAGGGCGCGCCTGGGGGGGGGGGGGGGTAGGCGCGCCCCCTACCTCATGGCTTCCTGTTTGATTTCTTGACGTAGGGTCCAAGTCCTTTGGATCATGTTCGTTCCGAAAATCACGTTCCCGAAGGTTTCATCCCGTTTGGACTCCGTTTGATATTCTTTTTCCGCGAAACTCTGAAATAGGCAAAAAAAAGCAATTCTGGGCTGGGCCTCCGGTTAATAGGTTAGTCCCAAAAATAATATAAAAGTGAATAATAAAGCCCAATAAGTCCAAAATAGAAGATAATATATCATGGAGCAATCAAAAATTATAGATACATTGGAGATGTATCAGAAAGCTATCATCAATAGGTAGTGGGTCATCAAGAACATTCTCTAACCTAGACAAGTTGTCTGCAATGGGGCTCTCAGCTCCCTTTCTATCAATAATATGCAAATCAAATTCTTGTAGCAAGAGAACCCATCTAATAAGTCTAGGTTTAGCATCTTTCTTTTCCATAAGATATTTAATAGCAGCTTGATCAATGTGAATAGTTACTTTAGAATCAACAATATAAGGTCTGAACTTATCACAAGCAAATACAATTGCTAAGAATTCTTTTTCGGTAGTAGCATAATTTCTCTGGGCATTGTCTAGAGTTTTACTAGCATATTGAATAACATTTAATTTCTTATCAACTCTTTGCCCTAGAACAACACCTACAGCATAATCACTAGCATCACACATAATTTCAAAAGGTAAATTCCAATTAGGTGGCTGAACAATAGGTGCAGAGATTAATGCTTTCTTAAGTATTTCAAATGCTTCTACACAATCATCATCAAAGACAAAAGGTATATCTTTTTGTAATAGGTTAGTCAGAGGCCGAGAAATTTTTGAGAAGTCCTTATTGAACCTCCTATAAAAACCGGCATGACCAAGGAAACTTCTTATACCTTTGATGTCCATGGGACATGGCATCTTTTCAATAGCATCAACCTTAGCTTTATCAACTTCAATACCTCTTTCAGAAATTTTATGCCCCAAGACAATACCTTCATTAACCATAAAGTGGCACTTCTCCCAATTCAAGACAAGGTTAGTTTCTTCACATCTCTGCAAAACTCGATCAAGGTTGCTTAAGCAATCATCAAAAGAGGATCCATAAACAGAGAAATCGTCCATGAAAACCTCACAAATATTTTCACAAAAATAAGAGAATATAGCCATCATGCATCTTTGAAAGGTAGCAGGTGCATTACATAAACCAAAAGGCATACATCTATAAGCAAAAGTATTGAAAGGGCAAGTAAATGTGGTCTTTGATTGATCATTAGCTGACACATGTATTTGAGAGAAACCAGAATAACCATCTAGAAAGCAAAAATGTGTATGTTTGGATAATCTTTCTAGCATTTGATCAATAGAAGGCAAGGGGTAATGATCTTTTTTAGTAGCTTTATTTAATTTGCGGAAATCAATTACCGTCCTATAACCTGTAATAATTCTTTGCGGAATCAATTCATCTTTATCATTAGGAACGACAGTAATACCTCCCTTCTTAGGGACACAATGGACAGGACTTACCCACTCGCTATTAGCAACGGGATAGATTATACCTGCCTCAAGGAGCTTTAGTATTTCCTTTCTTACCACTTCCTTCATCTTAGGATTCAGCCGTCGTTGATGATCAATAACCAGTTTGGCATCTTTCTCCAAATTTATTTTGTGTTGGCATAGAGTGGGACTAATGCCCTTAAGATCATCAAGAGTATATCCAATAGCAGCACGATGCTTCTTCAGAGTTTTCAATATTTTTTCTTCCTCCTTCTCTGAAAGGTTAGCACTAATAATAACAGGATATATCTTCTTTTCATCAAGATAAGGATATTTAAGAGTATCAGGTAAAGGTTTAAGCTCAAACACGAGATCACCCTTGGGTGGAGGAGGATCCCCTAGGATTTCAACAGGCAAGTTGTGTTTCAGAATAGGTCCCTGTTTAAAGAATACTTCATGTATTTCCCTTCTTTCATTCATACACATATCATTTTCATGGTCTAGCAAATATTGTTCTAAATGATCACTAGGAGGTATGGCAATAGAAGTGAGACCAATAATTTCATCTTTACTATGCAATTCGTCTTCACGATGTTGTTTACGAAATTGAGAAAAATTAAATTCATGAGTCATATCACCTAAACCAATAGTAACTACATCCTTTGCGCAGTCTATCCTAGCATTAACAGTGTTTAAGAAGGGTCTACCAGATATATTGGGACAAAAGCTATCTTGTGGGGAACCAAGAACAAGAAAATCAGCAGGATATTTAGTTTTCCCACACAAGACTTCGACATCTCTAACAATTCCCATTGGTGATATAGTATCTCTATTGGCAAGTTTAATTGTGACATCAATTTCTTCTAACTCAGCGGGTGCAATGTCATGCATAATTTCTTTGTATAAGTCAATAGGTATTGCACTAGCACTAGCACCCATGTCACATAAGCCATGATAACAATGATCTCCTATTTTAACAGAAATAACAGGCATGCCTACCACAGGTCTATGTTTATCTTTAGCACAAGGTTTAGCAATTCTAGTAGTCTCACCACAGAAATAAATAACATGCTCATCAATATTATCAGCCAAGAGATCTTTAACAATAGCAATATTAGGTTCAACTTTAACTTGCTCAGGGGGTGTATAGGTTCTAATATTACTTTTACGAACCACAGTTGAAGCTTTAGCATGATCCTTTATCCTAACAGGGAAAGGTGGTTTCTCAACATAAGCAGTAGGGACAATAGGATTATTATAAGTGATAGTATTTTCTTCAACTTTCATAGGTCCAACTACTTTTACTTGTATGGGAGGATGATATTTAAACCACTTCTCCTTAGGGAGATCAACGTGAGCAGAAAAAGATTCACAGAAAGAAGCTACTATCTCAGAGTCAAGTCCATATTTAGTGCTAAATTTACGGAAAACATCGGTATCCATAAAAGATTTAACACAATCAAACTTAGGTGTTATACCTGACTCCTTACCTTCGTCGAGATCCCAATCTTCAGAGTTGCGTTTAATTCTTTCCAATAAATCCCATTTGAATTCAATAGTCTTCATCATAAAAGAACCAGTACAAGAAGTATCGAGCATGGTGCGATTGTTGTCAGAAAGCCGAGCATAATTTTTTTGAATAATCATTTCTCTTGAGAGCTCATGATTGGGGCATGAATATAACATTGACTTAAGCCTCCCCCAAGCTTGAGCGATGCTTTCTCCTTCGCGAGGCCAAAAATATATATATAATTACGATCACGATGAACAAGATGCATAGGATAAAACTTCTGATGAAATTCCAATTTCAATCGTTTGTAGTTCCATGATCCCATATCATCACATAGCCTATACCATGTTAATGCATATCCCATCAAAGATAAAGGGAAGACCTTCTTCTTGATAACATCATCGGGCATACCTGCAAGCTTAAATAATCCACAAACTTCATCCACATAGATTAGGTGCTCATCAGGATGTAATGTTCCGTTTCCTGCAAAAGGATTAGCTAGCAGTTTCTCTATCATACCCGAAGGAATTTCAAAGTAGTCATTTTCATTTTTAGTAGGTTCAGTAGGTTGAGGAGCAACTCTTTGCTCTACTAGTCGGGGTGAAGATACCCCGAACAAGCCCCTCAGAGGATTACTTTCCATAGTAATAAGTGACAGTAAATTTCAGCACACTATATAAATTTTTCCTTACCAAATTCCACCTACCAAAGGCGTTTCACTCCCCGACAACGGCACTAGAAAAGAGTCTTGATGACCCACAAGTATAGGGGATCTATCATAGTCCTTTCAATAAGTAAGAGTGTCGAACCCAACGAGGAGAAGAAGGAAAACGCTCCTGAGGACACATGAGAATTATCGTCAAGCTAGTTTTCATCACGTTCGTGTGATTCACGTTCGGTACTTTGATAATTTGATATGTGGGTGGACCGGTGCTTGGGTGCTGTCCTTACTTGGACAAGCATCCCACTGATGATTAACTCCTATTGCAAGCATCCGCAGCTACAAAAGAAGTATTAAGGTAAACCTAACCATAGCATGAAACATATGGATCCAATTCAGCCCCTTACGAAGCAACGCAGAAACTAGGGTTTAAGCTTCTGTCACTCTAGCAACCCATCATCTACTTATTACTCCCCAATGCCTTCCTCTAGGCCCAAACAATGGTGAAGTGTCATGTAGTCGACGTTCACATAACACCACTAGAGGAGAGACAACATACATCTCATCAAAATGTCGAACGAATACCAAATTCACATGACTACTAATAGCAAGACTTCTCCCATGTCCTCAGGAACAAACGTAACTACTCACAAAGCATATTCATGTTCATAATCAGAGGAGTATTAATATGCATAAAGGATCTGAACATATGATCTTCCACCAAATAAACCAACTAGCATCAACTACAAGGAGTAATCAACACTACTAGCAACCTACAGGTACCAATCCCAGACAAGAATTGGATACAAGAGATGAACTAGGGTTTGAGAGGAGATGGTCCTGGTGAAGATGTTGATGGAGATTGGCCCCCTCCCAACGAAAGGAGCGTTGATGATGTCGATGGCGATGATTTCCCCCTCCCGGAGGGAAGTGTCCCCGGCAGAACAGCTTCGCCAGAGCCCTAGATTGGTTCCGCCAAGGTTCCGCCTCGTGGCGGCGGAGTCTCGTCCCGAAAGCTTGATTATTATTTTTCTTTGTACGAAAGACTTCATATAACAGAAGATGGCCACCGGAGGGCAAACAGGGGGGCCACGAGGCAGGGGGCGCGCCCAGGGGGGTAGGGCGCGCCCCCCACCCTCGTGCCTGGTGGGTGGCCCCCCTCTGGTATTTCTTCCGCTCAATTTTTTTTATTATTTCCAAAAATAACTTCCGTGTAGTTTCAGGACTTTTGGAGTTGTGCAGAATAGGTCTCTAATATTTACTCCTTTTCCAGCCTAGAATTCCAGCTGCCGGCATTCTCCCTCTTTATGTAAACCTTGTAAAATAAGAGAGAATAGACATAAGTATTGTGACATAATATGTAATAACAGCCCATAATGCAATACATATCGATATAAAAGCATGATGCAGAATGGACGTATCAGCCCTCCGTCGCCGATGATTCATGGCGCTCTCTACTTCAGAGTTCATGACGGATACATTATCCGAATCCTCTGAAGGAGGACAATCCGGCGTCGCTCTCGTGTCAGCCCTCGCCCTAGAGGCAGGGTCTGGAACCGGATTGGTGGAGGCGCGACCGGCAGGATCCCCGGACATAGTCCGACAAACACTCTTCCTGATAAAACACAGCGAACAATGTCACAGTTCAATGTGACTGCCAGGGGGCATATTTTAAGCCATACCTCTTTGATGAAGGCTCGGCCGTGTTGTCATTTGCCTTCCTCTTTGAAGACCCGCTCGGCGTAGGCGCTGCTCTCTTATGAGACGCCTCTGATGTAGCATGACGCGCCGAGCGCCTCCCCTTTGGAGCACGAGACACTGCGGTGGGTGAAGCATAACGAGGAAGTTCTTTTGGAGGGAATGTCTACTGTCTACTTACATATGAGGCAGGAAGGAGGCCAGGATAATCGGCCATAATGGCCACTTCCGTGCCATCATAATTCGCCTGGTAGAAGACTCCCTCCTTGAGCTCTACAAATATGTCCGGATCCTCTTCGAATCCGAGATCGAGGTCCCGGTTATGGTCCTCCGGCTGTGGAGCGGGGCTATAAATCCCCGCGATAGCATTCCGCCATTCCTATTAAAAAGGGACGGGTTAATGTCAATTAGACATGACTCGGGGAGAGGATTGAGTGAGGTGGTGGAATTAAAACTCACCCAGTTAGGGGGATTGTACATGGAGAATCCCTCTTGGCTCTTAAGACGAGTAAACTCCTCTTTCTCCCCTTTATACAGATCGGCCAATATTGTGGCCAGGGAGGCAAGGGTGTCCGGACCCTTCCGTCCACAGCGTGAGGTGTCATCTTCCCCATTGTAGTGCCACATGGGGAGCCCTCTGAATTGAAGTGGTTGAACACCTCGCACTATGGAAGTCGTCATTACCTCGATTATTGATAATCCGGACTGGGCAAGTGTCCTTATCGTGCCCATTACTTGTTGGAATTCCGCGCTATCTTCCTCCTCGAGGCTTCGAGGGCGCCAGCTGTGGCGTTTCATCAATTGAGCGCTGGAAAATTCGGGGAAGCCCATTCGGACTGGGTCGGGGAGAGCAACATCTTCAATATAAAACCACTCCGAGGGCCACTCTTCGGATGGCTTCTTCGGTGTGCCGGACAGGTATCCGGTCCCGGCTATGCGCCATATCTCGGCGCCGCCCACCTCGAACACATATCCCATTTGGTAGCGAGGGACGAGGCAGAAAAGCTTTCTCCATAACTCGAAATGGGCCTCACAGCCCAGGAATAGCTCGCAAAGAGCGAGAAAACCCGCAATGTTCAGGATAGAGGCCGACGTAAGATTGTGCAGTTGGAGGCCGTAGTACTCCAGGAGACCTTAGAGGAAAGGGTGGATGGTAAATCCGATGCCTCTTAATAGAAAGGAGACGAAGCACACTCGTTCCCCCTGGTTGGATTGGGGAAATTTTCCACCAGGGCTTCGCCGGTGAAGGAGGTTAATCCTGCCCGAACGAGTACTAGATCCGCGGGGGAAGGAATCCTTGCGTTTGAAGCTTAATCAGCTGGTCATGGGATACTGAACATCTCTCCCAATCGCCTTTTTCGGAGCCGTGAGGGCGGGAGGAAGAACTGGGAGCATTAGCCATGTTTGAGTGGTTTCTCCTAGCAAGCTCTAAGGATTTTCCGCCTGGTGTAGGATGGCATCTGAGATCCAATCCCTTTAAATAGGCGCCTTTCCTATATGGCCAAGGTGTTATGTGCAAAAGATTCTCTGTCCTTTTGTATTCACTCGACACATGGAAGCGGAAGCAACGGAGGTGCAGAAGCCAAAGGGTATGACATTAAATAAAGCCGAGTATAACTCTTTGGGTCAGACATTTTGAAGTGTTCGGAGAAGGAATCCACCTTGCAATGCCGAAGACAATCTGCGCGCCGGACACATCGTCATTGAAGCCTGGTTCGGGGGCTACTGAGGGAGTCCTGGATTAAGGGGTCCTCGGGCATCCGGGCTATGTGACGTGGGCCGGACTAATGGGCATGAAGATACAAGACAGGATACTTCCTCCCGTGTCTGGATGGGACTCTCCTTTGCGTGGAGGGTAAGCTTGGCGTTCGGATATGAAGATTCCTTTGTCTGTAAACCGACTCTGTACAACCCTAGGTCCCTCCGTTGTCTATATAAACCGGAGGGTTTAGTCCATAGAGGCTATCATAATCATACATGCTAGACATCTAGGGTTTAGCCATTACGATCTCGAGGTAGATCAACTCTTGTAACCCCTTATTCATCCAAGATAATCAAGCAGGAAGTAGGGTATTACCTCCATCAAGAGGCCCCGAACCTGGGTAAACATTGTGTCCCTATCTCCTGTTACCTTCGATCCTCAGACGCACAGTTCGGGACCCCTTACCCGAGATCCGCAGGTTTTGACCCCTTACTCCTTTTCCAGCCCAGAATTCCAGCTGCCGGCATTCTCCCTCTTTATGTAAACCTTGTAAAATAAGAGAGAATAGACATAAGTATTGTGACATAATGTGTAATAACAGCCCATAATGCAATAAATATCGATATAAAAGCATGATGCAAAATGGACGTATCAAATCCCCCAAGCTTAGACCTCGCTTGTCCTCAAGCGGAAGCCGATATCGAAAAATATGTCCACATGTTTAGAGATAGAGGTGTCAATAAAATCAAATACGGACATGAGGGCATCATGATCATTCCTAGAATAGCAAAATATATATTGTCATATGATTCCTTATGCTAAAGTAACAATCTATTCACAATGTCAAGTATGAATCAGAAACTTCATTGAAAAACTAGCAAACTATAATCTCAGTCATTGAAGCAATTGCAATTTATCATAACATCGGAAAGAGTCAATATAAGAGCTTTTCAGCAAGTCCACATACTCAACTATCATTTAGTCTTTCACAATTGCTAACACTCACGCAATACTTATGGGTATAAAGTTTTAATCGGACACAGAGAAAGATAGGGCTTATAGTTTTGCCTCCCAACCTTTTACCTCA
This sequence comes from Triticum aestivum, assembly GCF_018294505.1. Lineage (NCBI taxonomy): Eukaryota > Viridiplantae > Streptophyta > Magnoliopsida > Poales > Poaceae > Triticum > Triticum aestivum. The sequence goes on along the minus strand of NC_057811.1, from coordinate 304,991,569 downwards.
AGGGTAACGTCAACAATAATGTTTTATGAAAACTCACATCCAACTGGATATATATATATATATCAGGATCTTTCCAACACATAGTGCTTGCTAAAGGATAAAGTGTAAAAAGGAAAGGTGAAGATCACCATGACTCTTGTATAAGGTATAATACAAAAATAAAAGACAGGCCTTTCGCAGAGGGAAGCAGAGGTTGTCATGTGCTTTTATGGTTGGATGCACAAAATCTTAATGCAAAAGAACATCACTTTATATTGCCACTTGTGATTGGGACCTTTATTATGTAGTTCGCCGCTTTTATTTCTTCCATATCACAAGCTCGTATAAAGCTTATATTCTTCACACTAATAGATCATACATATTTAGAGACCAATTTTTATTGCTTGTAGCAATGACAACTTACTTGAAGGATCTTACTCAATCCATAGGTAGGTATGGTGGACTCTCATGGCAAAACTGGGTTTAAGGATATTTGGCTAGCATGAGAGGGAAAGGCAAGCTCAACATGTTGGATGATCCATGACAATATAATTTATTTCGGATATAAGAAAACATAACCCATTACGTTGTCTACCTTGTCCAACATCAACTTTTTAGCATGTCATATTTTAATGAGTGCTCACAATCATAAAAGATGTCCAAGATAGTATATTTATATGTGAAAACCTCTCTTTCTTTATTACTTCCTATTAATTGCAACATGACCAAAACTACGTTTGTCAACTGTCAACAACTTTTATTCAACATACTCTTTTATGTGTGAAGTCATTACTCTCCATAAGATCAATATGATCTATTTAATTATTTTTATTATTTCTCTTTACTTTTATTCCCTCAAGATCATAACAAGATAACCAAGCCCTGGACTCAAGACTAAACTTTATTATATATAGCTCACAGACTCGATTACATAGATAAGGATCAACACAAAGACTCAAAGCTAGATCATACTAAACTTTATTCTACTAGATCAAGATATAACCAAAAGGATCGAACTAAGAAAAACGGTAAAGATAGAAGTTTGATGGTGATACGATACGGGGCACCTCCCCCAAGCTTGGCAGTTGCCAAGGGGAGTGCCCATACCCATGTATTTATGTCTCTTTCCTCGAAGGTGGTGATGATGGAGTTGTTGATGATGTAGGCTTGTCGTCCAACATCGAGTGTAGGAGGTGCTCCAACTTACGAATAATGCCCTTGAGTGCGATGATATGCTCTTGCAACAGAATATTTTCACGAGTTAGATACTTGTTCTGCACCCGAACTGTTTCAATCATCTTGAAAGCTTCAATTTCAGTAGGGGTAAGAAGATTGTAGTGAGGTTAATTGATGTCTTCTTCTTTTACTGCCAAGCATCATCGCACGCGTTGTTGGAGGAGGAAGACAACTTGATGCTTGGCCTTAAAACTCTGGTGCAAAACAGCTCGAAACAAAAACAGGAGGTATTGTCGTGGCACGGTGGTCAAAACCTTCGGCAGATTATATAATGAATTTTTACCGACCAAAAGAAGTATCATGCAAGAAAACGGAGTCCGGAGAGTACAAGAGGTGCCCACGAGGCAGGGGGCACGCCCAGGGGGGTAGCGCGCGCCCTCCACCCTCGTGGACGCCTCGTGTCCCTTTCGGACTACTTCTTATTTTCCTATTTTCTTAAATATTCCAAAACGAAGAAAAATTGCTATTAGAACAGTTTTGGAGTCGGTTTACTTACCGTACCACATACCTATTCCTTTTCGGAGTCCGAAACATTCTGGAAAGTGTCCCTTATGTACTCCTCCGGGGTTACGGTGTCAATAACATTGGTTTCAACATTTATGGGATTACCTGAGATATAATGTTTGATTCTTTGACCGTTCACCACCTTCGGATTTGTGCCTTCGAAGTTGTTGATTTTTATGGCACCGGAACGATAGACCTCCTCGATAATGTAAGGGCCTTCCCATTTAGAGAGGAGTTTTCCAGCAAAAAATCTTAAGCGAGAGTTGTATAGCAAAACATAATCACCTAGATTAAACTCGCGCTTTTGTATTCTTTTGTCATGACATCTTTTAACTTTTTCTTTAAATAGTTTGGCATTCTCATAGGCCTGGGTTCTCCACTCATCAAGTGAGCTAATGTTAAATAGTCTCTTCTCACCGGTAAGTTTGAAATCGTAATTGAGCTCTTTAATGGCCCAATATGCCTTATGTTCTAGTTCGAGAGGTAAGTGACATGCTTTTCCGTAAACCATTTTATACGGAGATATACCCATAGGATTTTTATATGCAGTTCTATAGGCCCATAATGCATCATCAAGTTTCTTGGACCAATTCTGTCTAGATCTATTAACAGTCTTTTGCAAAATTAACTTAATCTCTCTATTACTCAGTTCTACTTGACCACTAGACTGTGGGTGGTATGGAGATGCTATTCTATGATTAACATCATACCTAGGAAGCATTTTACGAAAAGCACCATGAATAAAATGTGAACCACCATCAGTCATTAAGTATCTAGGGACTCCAAACCTCGGAAAAATAACTACTTTAAGGATCTTAATAGAGGTGTTATGATAAGCACTACTAGTTGGAATAGCTTCTATCCACTTAGTAACGTAATCAACAACAACTAAAATATGTGTATACCCATTAGAGGAAGGAAACGGTCCCATATAATAAAAGCCCCAAACATCAAATGGTTCAATAACAAGTGAATAGTTCATAGGCATTTCTTGTTGTCTACTAATATTACCAATTCTTTGACATTCATCACAAGACAAGACAAACTTATGGGCATCTTTGAAAAGAGTAGGCCAATAAAAACAGGATTGCAATACCTTATGTGCAGTTCTATCTCCAGTGTGGTGTCCTCCATAAGCCTCGGAGTGACACTTGCGTAGGATCTGTTCCTGTTCATGCTCAGGTGCACAACGTCTAATAACACCATCTACTCCTTCTTTATAAAGGTGTGGGTCATCCCAGAAGTAATGTCTTAAATCATAGAAAAACTTTTTCTTTTGCTGGTATGTGAAACTAGGTGGTATAAATTTAGCAACAATGTAATTAGCATAATCAGCATACCATGGAGCATTATGAGAAGCATGTATAACAGCTAATTGTTCATCAGGACAGCTATTAGCAATAGGTAGTGGGTCATAAAGAACATTCCCTAACCTAGATAAGTTGTCTGCAACGGGGTTCTCAGCTCCCTTTCTATCAATAATATGCAAATCAAATTCTTGTAGCAAGAGAACCCATCTAATAAGTCTAGGTTTAGCATCTTTCTTTTCCATTAGATATTTAATAGCAGCATGAGTAGTGTGAACAGTTACTTTAGAATCAACAATATAAGGTCTGAACTTATCACAAGCAAATACAACTGCTAAAAATTCTTTTTCAGTAGTAGCATAATTTCTCTGGGCACTGTCTGGAGTTTTACTAGCATATTGGATAACATTTAATTTTTTATCAACTCTTTGTCCTAGAACAGCACCTACAGCATAATCACTAGCATCACACATAATTTCAAAGGGTAAATTCCAATCAGGTGGTTGAACAATAGGTGCAGAAATCAAGGTGTTCTTAATTATTTCAAATGCTTCTACACAATCATCATCAAAGGCAAAAGGAATATCTTTCTGTAAGAGATTAGTCAGAGGCCTAGAATTTTTTTAGAAGTCTTTAATGAACCTCCTATAAAAACCAACACGACCAAGGAAACTTCTTATACCTTTAATGTCCTTAGGGCACGGCATCTTTTCAATGGCATCAACTTTAGCTTTATCAACTTCAATAACTCTTTCAGAAATTTTATGCCCCAAGACAATACCTTCATTAACCATAAAGTGGCACTTCTCCCAATTCAAGACAAGATTAGTTTCTTCACACCTCTGCAAAACTCGATCAAGGTTGCTTAAGAAATCATCAAAAGAAGATCCATACATGGAGAAATCATCCATGAAAACCTCAACAATCTTTTCACAATAGTCAGAGAATATAGCAGTCATACATCTTTGAAAGGTAGCAGGTGCATTACATAAACCAAAAGCCATACGTCTATAAGCAAAGGTACCGAAAGGGCAAGTAAAAGTGGTCTTTTCCTGATCCTCTTTTGACACAGGTATTTGGGAGAAACCAAAATAACCGTCTAGAAAGAAAAAATGTGTATGTTTGGATAATATTTCTAGCATTTGATCAATAAAAGGTAAAGGGTAATGATCCTTTTTAGTAACTTTATTTAATTTGCGGAAGTCAATTACCATTCTATAACCTGTAACAATTCTTTGTGGGATCAATTCATCTTTATCATTAGGAACAACAGTAATACCTCCCTTCTTAGGGACACAATGGACAGGACTTACTCACTGACTATCAGCAACAAGATAAATTATACCTGCCTCCAGAAGCTTTAGTATTTCTTTTCTTACCACTTCTTTCATCTTAGGATTTAAACGTCATTGGCGATCAACAACCGGTTTAGCGTCTTTTTCCAATTTTATTTTGTGCTGGCATAGAGTGGGAGTAATGCCCTTAAGATCATCAAGAATATATCCAATAGCAGCACGGTGCTTCTTCAGAGTTTTCAATAACTTCTCTTCTTCCTGCTTTGAAAGATTAGCACTAATAATAACAGGATATATATTCTTTTCATCAAGATAAGCATATTTAAGAGTATCAGGTAATGGTTTAAGCTCAAACACGGGATCACCCTTGGGGGGAGGAGGATCCCCTAGAATTTCAATAGGCAAGTTGTCTTTCAAAATAGGTCCATGTTTAAAGAATACTTCATCTATTTCCCTTCTTTCATTCATAAACATATCATTTTCATGGTCTAGCAAATATTGTTCTAAAGGATCATTAGTGTCGGCGTTCTGGGAACGGGGGTCCCCAGACTTGCCTGCTTGCAGCCCACTGCGTGACTCGACCAGCGGCCATGTACGGCCCATCTTCACCAGCAAACACTCAAGACCCTCACGAGGGGGCAAGCCTCGCGAGATGGACGACACAAGACCTCCTCAGGGGCGGCCTCACTAGGCTGGCTCATGAGGAGCAGAGAGATCAAGGCGAGGGGCACCTCGTGAGGTTCCCATGACGTGAGCCATGACGACCAACGTCAGGTGGGCGCCAGCGGGTGCAGAGTACTCGTTTCCTCTTTGTTGCTAAAGGAGCAGGCGCAGGCGAGGAGTCCCGAGGCATCAGGCAAAGGTTTCCATATCGGTGCAACAAGACCAAGACCAGCAGGACGGCAGGATGGAGGTCATCGTGGAGCCCACGACGGCGTCACCACCAGAGCCTTTGGCAGGCGTAGACCACCTTTTGTTAGGATAGCTTGTACTAGCTGTCCCCCCTTCAAATTGGCCGTTGTGGGATCCCTTCCCGCCTAACATTTGGGAAGAGGACCCGGGCCTCTATAAATAGGACTAGCCACCACCATAGAGGGGGACAGATGAGGGACAGATAGAAGGGAGATCATTCAGACCATCCTCACACACACAAGCTCACCGAGCTCAAGAACACCTCTCCTAAGAAGGTAGTTCTCCCTTGTACTTGTTCATCCAAGCCTGCTAGGCAATCCACCACACCACACTGGAGTAGGGTATTACACCACATTGGTGGCCCGAACCAGTATAAACTCTTGTGTCTCTTGTTCCTTGGGTTCGGCGAGCTGAGCTTTGAGATTGAAGTGAGAGCGTGAGCTAGGGGGAGAGAGATCTTTGTGCGCACTCCAGAGTTCGAACCTCAAGGGTTTTGCCGGAACCCGTAATCCGACATTTGGCGCGCCAGGTAGGGGGTGCGCCGAAGCCCGCCTCTCCGTCGACACCGCCTCCCCGTCCTGTCCCCATGCCGGTGTTGCTCCTCCGACTGTGTCAACATGCGCCCACGACGGCACTAGGGGGCTCAGGGTCCTCACTCCCGCCTTGCGGCGGGTGCGGTGACCACACAAGTTCAGGCCGGAGATGCCACCCCGCTACGACGGCACGGCTGATTCGTCGGCCTTCCTGCTGGCGTACGAGGATGCCGTTCTGAAGGCTGGAGGCGATGGCGAGGTCATGGCCAACTGGTTCCCCATGGCCCTCGCAGGCGTGCCGCGCGCATGGCTATTCAGCCTGCCGGAATCTTCTGTGGCCTCTTGGGAGGAGCTGTGCAACCTTTTCATCGCGCGCTTCGCGCCGGCGCCTGTTGCCATCGTGGCCATCCTCGGCGACTCGCAGGCGCCGCCCTCCGACCGCCATGTCAAGCAGTTCTTCCGCCAGATTGGCGTCGCCTCTGTGCAGCAAGGAGCTTCTCCAGGATGGGCAGCGCCCAAGGCCGACCTCACCTACGACTCAGAGGATCACCCGTCACCACCGTCGGCTCGGGCATGCTCCCAATGCTTTGCACGCCCACTATCTGCAACATAGCTGTCACCAAGACCCTCATCGACGGCAACGCCGGCCTCAACATGCTCTCCGTGGAGGCTTTGGCCTGCTTCACGTGCCGCTCGAACGGCTCCGCCCCACCAAGCCCTTCTCCGGGGTCGGCAGCGGCTCCACCAGCCCCCTAGGGCACATCCGCCTAACCGTGACCTTCGGCACCCGCGACAACTACCGCACCGAGCTGGTCGACTTTGACATCGCCCGCATTGGCCTCCCATACAACGCCATCCTCGGGTACCCGGCCCTGGCTCAGTTTATGGCGGCGACTCATCCGGCCTATAGCTGTCAGGACCCTGATTCCAAGTCACATCGATCTAGTCGGTAACACCTCATATCACTTTGCGGCCTCATGCACGGTATTCCCACGGGTGTCACCTTACCATGGCCCGGGACCGTTTGCGCCTTTTGGCTCACGTATATGATAGTGTCGCTAGCATCCATATGACAGAGAACCCGGGCCGACATGACTAGTCGTGAACCCAAAGTGGCACTAACTTACGGGGACAGGCATACATGAATCAACATTGAGCATGTCGGTCAGCAGCGTGCGAATCCGGGCTGTAGCACTGGGCTAACGGGACTCCGGTGAACCGGGTTGTAGCACGCTAGGCAGGACTCCGGATGTCACCGCGTGACATTTTCCCGAAGGGACAGACACAGGAACAAAGTGAATCACATGTCGGCCAGTCAAGTGTTCCGGAGCAGTAGTGCTGGGCTAGCAGGACTCCGGTGAACCGGGCCGTAGCGGACTACTATGGCTCATGGAAGCACAAGACTACATTTCCCCATAAGAGAGGCTACCAAGGATAAACAACTAGGTTGTCGGATCCCACACATACCAAGCATTTCAATCATACACACAATATGCTCGATATGTGTAAATACAACATGGCATCACAACATAACTCTACGACTCAAGTATTTATTCATTAGGCTCCAAGGAGCCAAGTATTACAAACATGGGTCTCATGACCCCAACATACAGAGCATACAAGCAACAAGCACATGCGGAAGCTTAACTTGTCTGAGTACAGACAACTACAAATGAAGAAGGCTGAGAAGCCTGACTATCTACAAGACCCTGCCGAGGGCACAAGATCGTAGCTGAGGTAACAAGCTAAACGTCGAAGTCCACACGGAACTACTAGCGAGACTGACATCTCTCTGCAAAACATAAAATAGGAAAACGTGAGTAGAAATGGACCCAGCAAGACTTACACCAGAATTAGCTACATATGCATCAGTATCAACAAAGGGGGTAGTGGAGTTTAACTGCAGCAAGCCAGCTTAGACTCAGTGGCTAACCTGAACTACGACTGCAAGTAACTCTTTTGGGGTGGCGCACATGAGTCCACATATTCACCATACAATACACCACGATGGATCCGCTCCCGTCAACCTACGAGAAACGCCATCCATAGCACTCACGCTTATCTTGCGAGTTTTAGAGTATCCACTTCAAGTTATCTATGAACTGTTATAGGCAACCCAGAAGTCCTTTACCGCGGACATGGCTATTCGAATAGATGATGTTAACCCTGCAGGGGTGTACTTCTTCACACACGCTCTCGCCACTTACCGCCATGTACACGTCATGTATCTTGGCAACCTTCAAGCGGAAGCCTGGCGAGGGTGTCGACCACGGCCTACCTAAACACTCAAGTCTCTAGTCCAGGTTTATCGCCTATTCAGGTTCCATCCGCGGGGAGTCCGGCCGAAGTTTCCACATACGGCCCCGAACGATGTGAGCAGGGTTCCCGAGACACCAAATGGGCGCCCGATACATCGTGCCACGTGCCTACCGCATCACAGCCCACCCCGCGGATCAGCGCTGCGCACGGCCTCCAGCATACTACAAACACCAGAAACTACTTGCAACTCCTGGACAGAGGACAATGGTGGTTAAGAAGCCGAGAGAGTCAATTAAGGATCCCAATGTGTGGTAGTAGTTGTTCATGGATCACAAACACAGAACTCAGTTCCTGAGGACGGTTTCAATGAGACAACCCACCATGTACTCCTACATGGCCTCTCACCGCTACCTTTACCAAATCGTGTTCACACACTTAGCTCACACAAAGTAGGACATGTTCATCACCATTCCAATTCATCCCCGATGAATCAGACCTGACTCAACTCTAAGTAGTAGCAGGCATGACAAACAAGCATGAATGAGTAGGCACATCAGGGCTCAAACAACTCCTACTCATGCTAGTGGGTTTCATCTATTTACTGTGGCAACGACCGGTCATGCAAAGGAAAGGGGTTCAGCTACCGCAGCATGTAACAGTTGAATCGTTGTTGTCCTAATGCAGTAAAATAGAGCAGGAGTGAGAGAGTGGGATTGTATCGGAATGAACAAGGGGGTTTTGCTTGCCTGGCACTTCTGAAGATATAATAGTTCTTCATCGGTGTCATCGATCTCATCGTCGAAACCACGTCTATCGAGAGGGGACAAACACCGGCAACAGAGAGGAAACACAATCAATGCAATGCACAATATGATGCATGATCATGACATGGCAATATGAGTGAGTTGGGCTAATGCAACTACAACCAGAAGGTTTTGAGCTTATTTGAACCAAAGATTCAAATACAAACTCAAGTTATGGGTTCATATAAGTGCATTAACATGTTTGACCTAAACAGCAAGTTTAAGTTGCTCTAACATGCATGAAACCAGTACAGATGGATAGATTGGATTTTTCTGATCATTTTTCATATATAACTTATTTCATTCTGAGCTATGGTTGAATTTCTATGAATTTTAGAAGTTAGCACTATTTTCTGGACTTTTCTGAATTATTTTAAATCAAGAAAATTGTTAACTGCATCAGCATTGCGTCACTGTGACGTTAGCAAGTCAACTACGGCTGACCAGGTCAAACCTGACCAGTGGGGTCCACTGGTCAGTGACCCAGGGCTGTGTTGTGTGGCTGACAGGTGGGCCTGGTCAACGGCCACGTCAGCAGGATCAAATCTGACGCCTGGGTCCACCGGGATTAAGTTAAGTATAACTAATTTTGTTAGTGGTTTAACTAAGCCGGTGGGGCCCAGCTATCGGTGGCATAGGGGCTTAGTTAGTGGGGTGATTAACCCCTAACCGTTGCTATCACCGGCGGCTAATCGCCATTGTAACCCAGGGCTGTGTTGTGTGGCTGACAGGTGGGCCTGGTCAACGGCCACGTCAGCAGGATCAAATCTGACGCCTGGGTCCACCGGGATTAAGTTAAGTATAACTAATTTTGTTAGTGGTTTAACTAAGCCGGTGGGGCCCAGCTATCGGTGGCATAGGGGCTTAGTTAGTGGGGTGATTAACCCCTAACCGTTGCTATCACCGGTGGCTAATCGCCATTGTAACCAGGACGCGGCGGCGTTGCCCGTCCGGCCAACTCCGGCGACGGGAGCTCGCGCGGCTGGGCGCGTTGGAATCGGAGCAAGGAGGCATGTCGATTGGTGGCCTCAGGCCATGCTAGGGTGGCCGGGAACGTCGACGGCGTCGAGTTCCGCAGCGGCGCTGCTGCGGCTTGCACTGGTGCGAGGGCCACGGTGCACGAGCGGACGACCTGAGGTGCGCTACGGGTTCCTGCAGAAGCCCAGAGCACGACTCCATGCTTGGGTTGGTCAGGCGGGGCAGCTAGCGACGGCGAGCTTCGCGGTGGCAGCAACGATTGCTCGGCCATGGCGGGGCTGCGATTAGAGGACGGGAACAGTGGGGCCGAGCACGGGGGGAGGTGTAGGAGCTCACAAGGATGCAGCAGAGAAGGTCAGCAGGCTCGGGGACGCGTCGGAGACGGCGGATCGACGGCAGCGGTGGTCGGAGCCCGAGGTGGAAGACGACAGCGATGGCGACGTTGTAGGGGGCCCGAGGATGCGTGGCTCGTCTGGGATGATGCAGAGATGAGGCGGAGCCCATGGACATGGCGGTTGGTCAAGGGACGGGCGGTGAGCGCGGTGGCAGTGAGCGGCGGCGACAAGCTCGCTCGGCTTCAGGAGAGAGAGCGAGAGAGGCGAGGCAGGGAGAGAGGGGAGCGGTCGACGGGGTCCAGGGGGTAGCGTGGCGCCTCCAGAGCGTCTAGACCGCAGAGGGGAGAAGCAGGTAGGGTGGAGGTGGCGCTGCGCGCGTCGGGCACACGCCCTCTGCCTACTGGCAGAGGTGGAAGAAGACCTCGGCGCCCCTGGTGGGTTGGGCCGATTCTCTCCTGGGCCAGGTTAGCAGGTAAGATTCTGCTCTGTTTTATTTTTCTGTTCTGTTTTCTTTTATTTATTTATTTATTTATTTGCCACTGTTTAAATTCAAAATAGAATTTAAACTCATGCCAAATGTTTCTGAAATATTTTATGTTGCAGAAATGGACCTAGCCAAATGCCCATAAATTATTTCAGGAGCATTTGAAGATATATTCTAGTTATATGAATATAAATTCAAATTCAAAATATAATATGATTTAAAATCAGTGCCCAAAATTATTCTTCAAAAATGTTCATTATTTTTGGTTTGGATCAAGACCATTGCCAAAAATATCAAACATCAATGAAGAGCATTTTGGGTTCATTGAATGCAATTTTTAGGGTTATTTGCCCTTCTTTTAATTAAAATTTTGAGGCTTTAAAATTTCCTCAGTTCAAATTGTTAGAATTTAGACATGATGCAACACAAGATGCTAGCACTAAGCATTACCCAAACTAGGGATGTGACAACTCACCCCCACTAAACAAGAATCTCGTCCCGAGATTCAGGCATAGGGTAGGTAGACAGAGGGGACACCAAGCCAATCACGACTCTTCATGATCCAAATGTCATCTCAAGGATGTTGATTCATTCTATCATATTGATCTTGATGTCTTTACTTGAGATCTTTAGCCCACACAAGAAGGGCAAAAGAGCGAGACAACTCTACAAGGGTGGATCATCTTAATGATCACAGGATCAACTCACGAGATGAGGCGTCGAAACATCTCTTGAGATGAGAGGCAAAACACACCTTAGAAAGGATGGAAGAAACATTTGATGAGGGTTTCAAAGTAGCGAGGGAAATTGCCATGATTCCACAATGGGGCACCTCAGGGAAGGTGACTCGAAGAACTATTCCCTTAAGTGGCAAAAAGAATTACTTTTGATACCAAGATCATTGAACTCTTTATACCAACCTAAGGCAATCACAAACGATCGTGTGAACGAATTCGAAAGAATGGCATATTCATACCAGAATGGCTGATGTAGACTACCTTGTTGAAGACAACACAATGGATGATCTTGCTTATCATCAGGGATGGATGGGACCCGTAGTAGGACCACTTTTGAAGATGATCCTAAACAGTAATTACTGAGGTGCAAACTGGGAACAAAATGCAAGTGCTGGGAATGATTCTGGTAACTGGGAATAACTCAACGAGAGTGATTCCACCGTTTGAATGGTTATGGCATAATCGAAGAAACTGAGAGCGGATCCCAATTAATGCCGACGATAAATCCTAGTGCTTGCGCGCGCTCTCAAGAACTTGAGCATTTCCATATTCATCAAGGTTTTACCAATACCCATGTCAAGGATCCTGGCAACACAACATACTACCATGATGAATAGTGATGGACGATGCAGATGCAACGGAAGATAACATCTTCTCAGATTTCACCTTAGCGAGGCCAAGGAATCAAAATCCGGATGATCGACCGAGAGACATTTAGCACTTCGCTTCTAATGTTCTCCTTGATGTACTAAAGTAACCCATTTATTGATATGGTTTGGTATCTAGAACATTAGGTAGAAGGTCGGACTTCAGGAGCGCAAGAATCCATAAGGAATAACTATGGAAGTAAATCCTACGGAATCCTTGGGAAGGTGGCCAATTTTCTCAATCAAGATACTACAATAATGGGTCTTTCGGCTGGGTGTGTTGGCCACGATATCCACTTTACCGGGTTACAGAGAGACCAATATTATAGTTCTTGGGAAACGTTCCAACCATCACACCTGCCTGAGATTCAGATTTGGTTGGTGTCAGGAAAATCCAGACTCATCCAGTCTAGAGAGAAAAATGAAAGTTTGCAACACAAATCGACGAGATGACGTTGCGAGATTCTCGGGAGATGAACTACGATAGCGAGCTCCAAAACATGAGCTGGTTCTGCTACACACCTGTGAACACACTGTCCTAGACAAGCATGACCACATGGTAGTTATAATAAAACACTGCCGAGTTCTGGTTGGGAACCATCATCGCGGATAACGAAGTCCTTGCATAAGTCATATGATTAGCTCTTATGAAGGAACTTCTTCTCCTTGAAAAAATCAGTTAGTGGCTTGGTGTGCTAGGGATACATATGGAATGAAGGTTGCAAGTCTCCAAACCACGGTATTCTTCGCACATATGCATGACTGACTTGGATGATTCCAGAGGAAGCAAAACAAACTTTCTCGAATTCACGACGGCAAATTGCATATAATGCACATGAATTAGAGGAAGTCACTTCTATCATCCAACATATGCTTCATGAACGGAACACAAAGATAATGCTTATAAAATTTCCAATACTAGCTGGATGTTCAACACGAATCATGGAGAAGGTAGCAGTGTTGCTGATGGGCTCAACAACAATTCGTCCAGGTTTCCATGGAGATGGAATTCCATAATTATGTGAACAAGTGATAGCCTTGGTCAGACCCAAAAGATATAATGGTGTATGCTCGAGGGATCAACCATGAGTAAGACAACATTATGAACATCGTTGGTTCTGATTTGATTGGATGATAGCCCATACTCAAATCAAAGTTTTGATACGACAATAGGTCCAGCAACTGATCACGAGGACCAATCGATGAAGATATCATCTTTCTTCAACACACACACACACACAAAAAGATATCCCTTAACATGAACTAGGTCATACAAGCTTTTATCTACCAACTCTCCAATTTATTGTTCAGCTTGACCAACTAGCTCAGGGTATCCAACACAGATTCTTGGAGAAGGGGTGGTTTGTAAGAAAACCAACTTGATCACGAACTCAACATAGCGGTCAGGTGACAACCTGGTAACACTTCCGAGAAGATATTCGGAACATCACGAACCACCGATATGTTACTAAGCTTGAGAACAATCTTGCTTTTCAGAGAAAGATGATATGATCAAATAAGCAAGGGATTGAATAATCCTAACTCATTGCTCGAAGAGTGCACCGGAAATAAGGACTAGGTAGCACGATCAATCCTAGTATAGTGATTCAATAACCAACACGCTAAGAATGATATTAATGTCCATTAACTACCAAGCAACACGGTTGCTAGGAGTATTGATTTCACACATCATGGTTCACTTGTCGGCATTCCGGTTGCGACAACACGGAACCGAGGAATGAAAAATGATGGCAAGAAGTATCACTCCATCAAGAATTCATGAGAGATGGTGCAATTCTCATGACAATCCTGACATAAAGGGGGTAATACTCCGAGGTAGAACAGAGCAAAAGCCAGATTGGCATTTTGATCTGCGAAATACAACTACTTTGACCCAAAACCTGGATATGGATGAGGTACTGGCGTTTGTTTCTTCTAGTCATTCCAAAATAGAATGGCTTGACGGACTATAAAATAGTAGGCATCGACGAACACGGATGCACAACTACTCCTGACTATCAACTGATAGACGGAGGTCAGAAGACAACTAAAGAGGGACAAATCAAGGAACATATAAATTTCTGAGTTGTGGATGCATAGATTAGTATGTTGAACAAAGCTCAACATATTTCTTCCAGATAATCCACGTACAATGGGAAGAGTTAGCAGAGCCACCAATATAGGATGGAGAACTCATCAAGAGCACTCTTATTGTGACCTTTTGGTTCAACGAAGAACTTCTGCCATAAGCAGTTCATGGTATTTGGAAGAAGGATATACCACGGACCTCGAAGACTATCACAAAGGTTACTAATATCCTAAAGGAACTAGCAAACGCTATCAACAGGAGGTGAGTGGAGTGAATCTCGGGTTCAAAACCCAGGAATAGAATACCTACTAACTAAATGGCAACACGGGATGCTTTCGAGAATGGCGGCCAGAATCATCACACTGGGAACACAAAACATGGCTAGGTTACTAGGTGACTCCCTAAAACACCTAGGGTCATAATAATAGCTCCAACAGATGTGTCGAGGTAGTGGAGTACCTCAATTCAGCAACTAGTGTGGTTAATCTAGCCCAAAAGGATAACAAAACCAGAGGGAAAGGATTTTGCAAATGCATCAAATGGTTTAGAAACCTGGGATGACTTGGACATCATAACATCTATAATTGCTCAAAGGATTTGAAACATCCTGCAAAAATGGTGGCATAACCACTCAGAAGCACAATATCAAGGTTCCGAGACCAACTATGAACACACGGAAGTAGTAGAAACTGAACTGGGGCTTAAATCCATCAATCCTATAAGTCTCTATCATAGTAACCCGTCATCCTGATAGATAGATGAGAAGGCCTAGCTCTTAATCCCCGTAGAAAAGAAGAGGTTGACTCAGATCAGAAGGCATAAGGTAAAGGAGTAAAAAGAGCCTTACGTTCCCTTCCCCAATCAATTCCCTTACATAGCTAAAGCATTTCTAGACTCAACTTCGACCAGTTTGGCTTGGTAATCCTACAGGCAGTCAAGCTCTGATACCAAAGCTGTTAGGACCCCGATTCCAAGTCACATCAATCTAGCTGGTAACACCTCATATCACTTTGCGGCCTCACGCACGGTATTCCCACGGGTGTCGCCTTACCATGGTCCGGGACCGTTTGCGCCTTTTGGCTCACGTATATGATAGTGTCGCTAGCATCCATATGACAGAGAACCCGTGCCGACATGACTAGTCGTGAACCCAAAGTGGCACTAACTTACGGGGACATACATACATGAATCAACATCGAGCATGTCGGTCAGCAGCGTGCGAATCCGGGCTGTAGCACTGGGCTAACAGGACTCCGGTGAACCGGGCTGTAGCAGGCTAGGCAGGACTCCGGATGTCATCGCGTGACATTTCCCCGAAGGGATAGACACAGGAACAAAGTGAATCACATGCCGGCCAGTCAAGTGTTCCGGAGCAGTAGTGCTGGGCTAGCAGGACTCCGGTGAACCGGGCTGTAGCGGACTACTATGGCTCATGGAAGCACAAGACTACATTTCCCCATAAGAGAGGCTACCAAGGATAAACAACTAGGTTGTCGGATCCCACACATACCAAGCATTTCAATCATACACACAATATGCTCGATATGTGTAAATACAACATGGCATCACAACATAACTCTATGACTCAAGTGTTTATTCATTAGGCTCCGAGGAGCCAAGTATTACAAACATGGGTCTCATGACCCCAACATACAGAGCATACAAGCAACAAGCACATGCGGAAGCTTAACTTGTCTGAGTACAGACAACTACAAATGAAGAAGGCTGAGAAGCCTGACTATCTACAAGACCCTGCCGAGGGCACAAGATCGTAGCTGAGGTAACAAGCTAAACATCGAAGTCCACACGGAACTACTAGCGAGACTGACGTCTCTCTCCAAAACATAAAATAGGCAAACATGAGTACAAATGTACCCAGCAAGACTTACATCAGAATTAGCTACATATGCATCGTTATCAACAAAGGGGGTAGTGGAGTTTAACTTCAGCAAGCCAGCTTTGACTCAGTGGCTAACCTGAACTACGACTGCAAGTAACTCTTTTGAGGTGGCGCACACGAGTCCACATATTCACCATACAATACACCACTATGGATCCGCTCCCGTCAACCTACGAGAAACGCCATCCATAGCACTCACGCTTATCTTGCGAGTTTTAGAGTATCCACTTCAAGTTATCTATGAACTGTTATAGGCAACCCAGAAGTCCTTTACCGCGGACACGGCTATTCGAATAGATGATGTTAACCCCTGCAGGGGTGTACTCCTTCACACACGCTCTCGCCACTTACCGCTATGTACACGTCATGTATCTCGGCAACCTTCAAGCGGAAGCCTGGCGAGGGTGTCGGCCACGGCCTACCTAAACACTCAAGTCTCTAGTCCAGGTTTATCGCCTATTCAGGTTCCATCCGCAGGGAGTCCGGCCGAAGTTTCCACATACGGCCCCGAACGATGTGAGCAGGGTTCTCGAGACACCAAACGGGCGCCCGGTACACCGTGCGACGTGCCTATCGCATCACAGCCCACCCCGTGGGTCAGCGCTGCGCATGGCCTCCAGCATACTACAAACACCAGAAACTACTTGCAACTCCTGGACAGAGGACAAAGGTGGTTAAGAAGCCGAGAGAGTCAATTAAGGATCCCAATGTGTGGTAGTAGCTATTCATGGATCACAAACACATAACTCAGTTCCTTGAGGACGGTTTCAATGAGACAACCCACCATGTACTCCTACATGGCCTCTCACCGCTACCTTTACCAAATCGTGTTCACACAGTTAGCTCACACACAGTAGGACATGTTCATCACCATTCCAATTCATCCCCGATGAATCAGACCTGACTCAACTCTAAGTAGTAGCAGGCATGAAAAACAAGCATGAATGAGTAGGCACATTAGGGCTCAAACAACTCCTACTAATGCTAGTGGGTTTCATCTATTTACTGTGGCAATGACCGGTCATGCAAAGGAAAGGGGTTCAGCTACCGCAGCATGTAACAGTTGAATCGTCGTTGTCCTAATGCAGTAAAATAGAGCAGGAGCAAGAGAGTGGGATTGTATCGGAATGAACAAGGGGTTTTTGCTTGCCTGGCACTTCTGAAGGTAGAATAGTTCTTCATCGGTGTCATCGATCTCATCGTCGAAACCACATCTATCGAGAGGGGACAAACACCGGCAACAGAGAGGAAACACAATCAATGCAATGCACAATATGCTGCATGATCATGACATGGCAATATGAGTGAGTTGGGCTAATGCAACTACAACCAGAAGGTTTTGAGCTTATTTGAACCAAAGATTCAAATACAAACTCAAGTTATGGGTTCATATAAGTGCATTAACATGTTTGACCTAAACAACAAGGTTCAGTGGCTCTAACATGCATGAATCCAGTACAGATGGATAGATTGGATTTTCTGATCATTTTTCATATATAACTTATTTCATTCTGAGCTATGGTTGAATTTCTATGAATTTTAGAAGTTAGCACTATTTTCTGGAATTTTATGAATTATTTTAAATCCAGAAAATTATTAACTGCGTCAGCATTGCGTCACTGTGACGTCAACAAGTCAACTGTGGCTGACCAGGTCAAACCTGACCAGTTGGGTCCACTGGTCAGTGACCCAGGGCTGTGTTGTGTGGCTGACAGGTGGGCCTGGTCAACGGCCACGTCAGCAGGGTCAAATCTGATGCCTGGGTCCACCGGGATTAAGTTAAGTCTAACTAATTTTGTTAGTGGTTTAACTAAGCCGGTGGCCCAGCTGTCGGTGGCATAGGGGCTTAGTTAGTGCGGTGATTAACCCCTAAACAGTTGCTATCACCGGTGGCTAATCGCCGGCGTAACCAGGACGCGGCGGCGTTGCCCGTCCGGCCAACTCCGGCGACGGGAGCTCGCGCGGCTGGGCGCGTTGGAACCGGAGCAAGGAGGCACGTTGATTGGTGGCCTCAGGCAATGCTAGGGTGGCCGGGAATGTCGACGGCGTCGAGTTCCGCGGTGCGCAGCTGCGGCTTGCACGGGTACGAGGGCCACGGTGCACGAGCGGACGACCTGAGGCGCGCTACGGGTTCCTGGAGAAGCCCAGATCATGACTCCATGATTGGGTTGGTCAGGCGGGGTGGCTAGCAACGGCGAGCTTCGCAGCGGCGGCAGCGATTGCTCGGCCATGGCGGGGCTGCGGTTAGAGGACGGGAACAGAGGGGGCGAGCACGGGGGGGAGGTGTAGGAGCTCACAAGGATGCGGCAGAGAAGGTCAGCGGGCTCGGGGACGCGTCGGAGACGACAGATCGATGGCGGCGGTGGTCGGAGCCCGAGGTGGAAGACAACGGCGATGGCGACGTTGTAGGGCGCCCGAGGATGCGTGGCTCATCTGGGATGATGCAGATGATGAGGCGGAGCCGATGGACACGGCGGTTGGTTGAGGGACAGGTGGTGAGCGCGGTGGCAGTGAGCGGCGGCAACGAGCTCGCTCGGCTTCGGGAGAGAGAGCGAGAGAGGCGAGGCAGGGAGAGAGGGGAGCGGTCGAGGGGGTCCAGGGGGTAGCGTGGCGCCTCCAGAGCGTCTAGACCGTCCAGGGGAGAAGCAGGCAGGGTGGAGGTGGCGCTGCGCGCGTCGGGCACACGCCCTCTGCCTACTGGCAGAGGTGGAAGAAGACCTCGGCGCCCCTGGTGGGTTGGGCCGATTCTCTCCTGGGCCAGGTTAGCAGGTAAGATTCTGCTCTGTTTTACTTTTCTGGTCTGTTTTCTTTTATTTATTTATTTTCCACTGTTTAAATTCAAAATAGAATTTAAACTCATGCCAAATGTTTCTGAAATATTTTATGTTGCAGAAATGGACCTAGCCACATGCCCATAAATTATTTCAGGAGCATTTGAAGATATATTCTAGTTATATGAATATAAATTCAAATTCAAAATACAATATGATTTAAAATTAGTGCCCAAAATTATTCTTCAAAAATGTTCATTATTTTTGGTTTGGATCAAGACCATTGCCAAAAATATCAAACATCAATGAAGAGCATTTTGGGTTCATTGAATGCAATTTTTAGGGTTATTTGCCCTTCTTTTAATTAAATTTTTGAGGCTTTAAAATTTCCTCGGTTCAACTTGTTAGAATTTAGACATGATGCAACACAAGATGCTAGCACTAAGCATTACCCAAACTAGGGATGTGACAACAACCTCATGAAGATGCCCGGGAGCAAGGGCGTCCTCACCATAGCTGGAGACACCAAGGAGGCTTTGGCGGCGCTCATGCTTGCCCTCAAAACCGCCACGTCAGCACGCCCGGCCAACGAGGCCACCCCCGGACCTAAGGAGGCCACGCCGGCAAAGAAGAAGCAGTTGTTCACTCAAGATCGGGCCGAAACTAAGCAGGTGCTGATCGAGGAAGGTGGGCCCTCAGGAGCCACCTTCACCATAGGTGCCAACCTCGACCCGGATCAAGAGGAGGCATTGGTGAGATTCCTGCGCGCGAACAAGGAGGTATTTTCCTGGGAGCCCAAGCAACTGGTAGGGGTCCCAAGGGGGGTGATCGAGCATGACTTAAGGTTGTGCCCCAATGTGCGCCCTGTGAAGCAGAAGGCACGGCGGCAGTCCACGGAGAAGCAACCCTTCATCATCCAGGAAACCCGCAAGCTGGAAGCAGCAGGTATCATTCGCGAGGTCTGGTACCCGAAGTGGCTGGCGAACCCCGTCGTCGTGCCAAAGAAAGGCGGGAAGGAGAGCATGTGTGTCGACTTCACCAACCTCAACAAGGCCTGTCCCCAGGACCCGTTCCCGCTTCCGCGCATCGACCAGATTGTCGACTCCACTGCCGAGTGCGACCTGCTATGTTTCCTGGATGCTTTCTCGGGCTACCACCAGATCAAGATGGCGGTGGAGGATGTGGAGAAGACAGCTTTCCTAACCCCATGCAGGGTGTATTGCTACACTTGCATGCCCTTCGGGCTGTGCAACCCGGGGGCGACCTTCCAACGGCTGATGCACATCGCCCTAGGTCAGTAGCTGGGGAGAAATGCTGAAGCCTACATCGACGACATCATGGTAAAATCTCGGGAGGTGAGAACTCTGATTCAAGACCTGGAGGAGACCTTCGCAAGTCTGCGCCAGGTGGACCTGCGGCTCAACCCAGAGAAGTGCATGTTTGGTGTTCCCTCAAGCAAACTACTGGGTTTCCTCGTGTCCCACAGGGGGATCAAGGCTAACCCGGAGAAGGTCAAGGTGATAGAAGACATGAGCCCACCACAAACTCTCTAGGAAATGCAGAAGCTTGCGGGCTGTGTGACCTCGCTAGGGCGCTTCATCTCCAAGCTGGGGGAGCCCGCCCTGCCGTTCTTCAAGCTGATGAAGAAGAAGGGTCCTTTTGAGTGGACCCCGGAGGCCGACCTGGCGTTTCAAGACCTCAAGAGATACCTGACTAGCCCTCCGGTAATGGTGGCGCCTCGTCCCCTCGAGCCCCTAGTGCTTTACCTTGCCACCACTCCCTACTCCGCCAGCGCGGCGCTAGTGGCGGTAAGGGAGGGGCGCCAGGCCAAGAGTCTGCCGCCCCGTGCCGCACCCCTAACCGAGGCGATGTGGCGCCAAGAGGATGCCGCAAGAGTCGCCACATGCCAACGAATGATCAGGCCCAGCAAGACGGCGTTCTCGGACCTGCAGAGACCCCAATGGATGACCAGGGCCCTGGGGCCTCATCACCTCATGGAGCGCCCCAACCTCCGGCGGACGCAGGTTCCGTCGGTGTTCCCGCCCTCGTCGAGCACCCGGTGTACTTCGTCAGCACGGTACTCTGAGATGCGAGGGCACGGTACCCAATGCCACAGAAGCTCCTGGTCGCGCTCCTGGTGGCCTCACGCAAGCTGCGCCATTACTTCCAAGGCCACCCGATTAAAGTCGTCTCAGCTTACCCACTAGAGAGGGTGCTCCGGAGCCCTAATGTCGCAGGAAGGGTCGCCGAATGGAACATTGAACTTCAAGCATTTCAGCTCAAGTTCAGCACAACCAGGGTCATCAAGGGGGCCGCCCTAGCCGACTTCGTGGCCGAATGGACCGACGACCCGGGCCAATCCCTCTCGCTGGGATGGTTGGGTCATGTATTTTGACGGCGCCTTTGCATGCCAACACGCGGGGGCTGGAGCCGTGCTCATGTCGCCCACCTAGGACAAGCTCTACTACACCGTGCAGGTCTACTTCCAGCGTGGCGAGAAGGTCTCCAACAACATTGCGGAGTACGAGGGATTGATCGCCGGCCTCAAGGCCGCCATGGCCTTGGGGGTAAAGCGTCTCACCATCAAGGGCGATTCGCAGCTCCTCGTCAACTTCTCCAACAAGGTGTACGAGCCGAAGGACAAGCACATGGAGGCGTACCTCGCGGAGGTGCGCAAGATGGAGAAGCAGTTCTTGGGCCTGGAGCTGCAGAACGTGCCTCGTGACACGAACAAGGAGGCTGACGACATCGCCAGAAGGGCATCCAAGCGTCTGCCCTAGGAGCCCGGCGTCTTCGAAGAGCATCTTTTCAAGCCATCAGCAGCACCCCCTTCCACGGGGCTGGCGTCGCCTCGGGAGGATCTCCCTCAACCACCAGCCTCGGGAGCCCCCGCCCGTGGCCCGACCATAGGAGCGCTCTTGCTCCTGGCACTCAATCCTTGGGAGGGGTGCTGGACTGAGGAGTTCAAGGAATACCTGACACGAGTGACGTTGCCGGAGAAAGAGGAGGACGCGGAGCGCGTGGCCCGGCAGGCTACGTCATACTGCTTCTAGGACGGTGAGCTATATAGAAAGCAGCCAAATGATGTTTCCTTACGATGCATCTCTAGGGAGCAGGGGAACGAGTTGCTGCTAGCTGACATACACGGCCGGGACTGTGGGCACCACTCATCATCGCGCACCCTGGTCGGCAAGGCATTCCGTAGTGGGTTCTACGGGCCTACGGCACTCAACGACGCAACCGAGCTGGTGAGGTCCCGCGAGGCCTGCCAATTCCACGCAAAGCAGATCCATCAGCCAGCTCAGTGCCTCCAGACCATCCCGCTCTCGTGGCCATTCACGGTCTGGGGGCTGGATATCCTATGTCCATTCCCACGAGTGCCTGGGGGCTACCGCTACCTCTACTTCGCCATCGACAAGTTCACCAAATGGGCAGAGGTGGAGGCCGTCCGCACCATCCCGACTGGGTCCGCAGTTAAGTTCATCAAGGGCCTCATGAGCCGGTTCGGGGTCCCTAACCGCATCATCACCGACAATGGCTCGTAGTTCACTAGCAATCACTTCAACACATACTGTGCTAACCTTGGAACGCAGATCTGCTATGCTTCGCTGGCACACCCCAGGAGCAATGGCCAAGCCGAACGCGCCAATGCGGAGGTCCTGAGAGGCCTCAAGACCAGGACCTTTAAGAAGAAGCTCGAGGCCTGCGGCAGTGGCTGGCACGATGAGCTCCAGTCCATGCTATGGTCCATCCGCACCACGGCCACCAAGCCAACAGGCGAGACCCCGTTCTTCCTCGTCTATGGAGTTGATATGTCTCCAACGTATCTATAATTTTTGATTGTTCCATGCTATATTATATTCTGTTTTGGATGATTAACGGGCATTATTTTCCACTTTTATATTATTTTTGGGACTAACCTATTAACCGGAGGCCCAGCCCAGAATTGCTGTTTTTTTGCCTATTTCAGTGTTTCGCAGAAAAAGAATATCAAACGGAGTCCAAACGGAATGAAACCTTCGGGAACGTGATTTTCGGAACGAACGTGATCCAGAGGACTTGGACCCTACGTTAAGAAAGCAACTTGGAGGGCACGAGGTAGGGGGGCGCGCCTACCCCTTGGGCGCGCCCTCCATCCTTGTGGGGCCCATGTTGCTCCACCGACGTACTTCTTCCTCCTATATATACCTACGTACCCCAAAAAAATCAGAGAAAAAGAGAGAAGGGACAATGTTACTATCCTTTTACGACACTTGTGCTTCAAAGTAGCACCATGATCTTCATGATAGAGAGTCTCTTATGATATCACTTTCATATACTAGTGGGAATTTTTTGTTATAGAACTTGGCTTGTATATTCCAATGATGGGCTTCCTCAAAATGCCCTAGGTCTTCGTGAGCAAGCGAGTTGGATGCACACCCTTTTTAGTTTCTTTTGTTGAGCTTTCATATATTTATAGCTCTAGTGCATCCGTTGCTGTCGGTGTGGAACGACACCTATGGGATCACAAGAATCCCTACTACGGTTGCTGGGGCGCAGGGTTGCGAGGAGAGCAGGGCTACTAGACAGCACAAGGATCGTTTACCCAGGTTCGGGCCGCGAGGATGTGTAAAAACCTAGTCCTGCTTTGGTGGGTGTATTTCTGAGAGTTCTTGAGCTCTCGAACTAGCTGTGGTCAGCGCCTGGTTCGAAAGAGCCGAATCCTCCTTCAGTATGCCATGGGCCTCCTTTTATAGTTGAAAGGGGCTGCCACAGTGACACATAGGAGGTGGAAAGGCATACAGTGCCCTGAGCTTATCGCTCGTATTACAGGACATGACACATTTAATGCGTAGCTTAGGTGTCCCCTTGCTTTATCGGGGACGGGGGCGAGGCCCGTCCCGTCCGTCGCCGCTCCTCCTCGCTTCGACACGCGCCTCGGCCAGGGATGCATGCGGTGCCATGTAGGCAGCCAGGCAGCTGAGTTGGCGCGATGGTGGATCCTTCACGAAGATCTGCATGCCGCCACGCAGGCGCTCGATGAGTTGGCCTGGGAGCTGCCTGTTGCCACACAGGTGCCCGCCTAGCTGGTTGGGCTGGCAACTGCATGTGAACGGCGGTGGAAGCTTGGTTGACGTGGGCTTGGTGGTGGCCTCGCCGGCGTCTTTGGCGAGGGCCTTGCCGGGTGGCCCGGCAAGGGTCTTGCCATGGTGTGCTGTCGTCCCCGGCAAGGATCCTGCCGGGGGTCTGGTGGCCTTCCTCGGCAAGGATCTTGCCGAGAATCGTCATCTTCTAAACCTCATCTGATCTTGAATATGTCTTCACAAAGATCTGCATGCCACCACAGAGGTGCCTCTCCGAGCCCTGCCCCCACGCTGATGATGGCGCTGGGGGCCGTGGGCTCAAGGGTGGCTCGCTCTGTTGGTGCGGGGTGAGCTGTCCCGGCAAGGGTCTTGCCGGGGGAACCTGCTTCGTCCCTCTGCACTTTGTGGTCTCGGCCTTGGCGTTGCTTTGATTGTCTTGGGCTTTGATCTTACCTTGGCTCACCTCCCTCGTTCTGCTTGGTGTGGCCGTGGGCGCGGCTCTGACTACCCGTGCACAGGAAAAGGGGTACAAAAATGCGCCCCTATTTTTGTACACCGATAGGAGCCCCCGGGCCTGGGCCACACATAAGCGCAACACGTTGTTGGGTCAGGCCCAAAATGGTGCGCGGGCAGGCGGGGCGGTTTTTATCGCGGTAAGACTTTTCGCGCGCTCCGCCTCCCATGACCCGCGCGCGTGGCGCGGCTTGGAGGAGTGTGTGTGACGTGGGCGGCATGCGTGGGGCGGTTTCCACACGCATGTGTCACATCGCAGTAAATGGGCAGCGCGCCCCGCGGCTTCCCCATAAAAAGGGATAACCGCGGGCGCATTGTTCCTTTTACCCTCCGCGCAACCCCAATCTCGGAGACCTCCGCCTGCTTCCCTCTTCTTCTCTAGGCTTCGTCCCCGCTTGCCGCCGTTGTGCCTCCGCCGCCCTCCGTCCTGCCCTCCTCCCCCAGCCGTCATGGCGCCAAAATCCACCAAGGGCAAGGGAGTGGCTAAGGATGCCGGAGCCGCGGAGCCACCGGAAAGTGCGCTGGTGGTGCAGCGGACACAGTCTGCCTTCTTCCCCTCGATGGTCGACGTGTTCGAGCTTCGGGACTCCTTCAGGCCCTTGTGGGGAGTGAAGACGGGGGGGGGGGGATTCGGGGCATCCGGCCACGCGTGTCATCCCCGCCAACTGCGCCGAGGCTGCCCCAAATCGGTACCCCTTCTTTGTTGATTATTTTTCCTGCGGGCTCTGTCCTCCCTTCTCCGGTTTCTTCAGCGACGTCATGCATACCTTTGGCTTCTGCCTCCTGGATTTTAATCCGAACGCGGTGGCGTGCATGGCTCTTTTCGCGCATCTCTGCGAAGGCTTCGCCGGGGTGCACCCCAACACGGCGCTTTTCCGCCATTACTTCTCCCCTCGGATCCAACCAGGGGCGCCATCTCCGGTTGCATCGCCTGGGTCTCAAGATCCAAGGGAGCATACCCGGAGGGTGCCATGAAGGAGAGGTGGGAAGAATGGCGGGGCCGGTGGTGCTGGATTGAGGAGGAGGACCCGATGGCGTTCTGCGAAGTTCGCCGGGCACCGCCGGTCCGCAGAAGCGATTGGAGCGACGTCGATGCTGACGACGAGAAGCTCAAGGTCGCCACCACCAGGATCCTCCGGCTCAACGAGGCCGGCTTCACCCTTGAGATGATCGGGGCGGACTTCATCCGCCGCCGGATCGCTCCACTGCATAACAAAGGGAGGCTAGCTTGGCTCTTCACGAACCACGCCGACATCATGCGGCTTCGTCCCGGCCTCAACCACAACTTCACAGTGATGGGGCACGCCCATTTCTGCCAGCGGCTCTTCCAGCTTGACGTGGGCCGCGACGGCGAGGTCGAGCGGACCAGCAAGGTCGCGAGGGCCGCCGCGAAGGCCGGCAAGGTCCTCAAGGGGCCTTTGTTCAAGCTACCAACGGGGGTGGTCCCGTTGTGCAATAACTCGCGCCAGTCCGATATCATTGCCATGATGCCGGACTGCAACGCGCACGGCCCCGACCCGAGCTGGAAGGAGCCGAAGAACATCGAGGTGCAGCAATTCTTTGACACCCTGCACGAGGGGTACGTCAACGCCGATGCCGAGCGGCTGCTTGTCCAGGACACCACCCAGGCGGAGCTGGACTACATCGCCACCAGGGCGAGGGAGGCACAGCTTGCCAGGGAGGCCGGCAGCGCCGGCGGTGTGGAGGACAGGGCCGCGACGGCCACGAAGGAGGAGGAGCTCGCCCGGTGGGCGGCAGCCGCCGGGGGAGCCAACAGCGCCGTCACCGAGGCTCCTCTGGTTGAAGATGTGACCGGCGAGTCGTCGGAGGGGGAGGCCGAGACCGCAGACCCGACGCCGCCTACGGGGAGGGGGCGAGTCCTGCGGCGGGCCAGTTCCGGCGAGCCGGTCTGGCCCGGCAGGGCTGCGCAGCCACAGCTGAACTTGGAGGGGCCTGGGCGCCACACGAGGGCCGTTGCGGCAAAGAAGCCGGCGAAGGCCGTGGTGAAGAAGAAGACAGCCGCCCCTTCTTTGTCCGCGCGTGTCCAGACACCACCTCCTTCTCCTCCTCCGGCGAATGTTGATACAGAGGTTACTTTTGATTATGGATCCCTCAGCTCGAGGAGGAAGAGGAAGACAGCAGAGGAGGAGGTGGACGACGAGTAAGTATCTGGTTCCTTTTCGTTATCTCTGCCTCCTCAATCTGCGTTGCTTGTCTTGACTTGTTTTTGTCTTTGCAGGGACGCGGAGTCGCTGGCCCAGAGAGCGAAAAGGGCCAAGGTCTCGGCGGGTGGCCAGCCCTCGGCTGGTACTTCGAGGGCGCCGCTGGTGGTGTTGAGCAGCCCAGACAGCAGCCCCCGGCATAGCCCCCAGCGTAAGTTCATCACTCTGCCCCCGTCGACATGTGCCAGGGGCACGACACTTTAGTGCTGACCTTGCCAGGTATGTAGGAGGAGAGCAGCAGCAGGAGGAGCCACAGAGGGCTACCCCCATTGACCACGCTGCCCCGAGGGGCGTCCTCGGCAAGGGCGGCAAGTACCGAGCCTACGCACATGGAGGAGGAGGAGAACTCGGGCGCCGACAGCTTTGCCTCGACGCCAAATGTTGGCGGGGAGGGGACTTCCGTTTCCCAGCCTAGTACCGGCACTGGTAAGCCGTTCGCTGTTCGTCCCTGTTCTTTCTCTTTCTGGCTCTTGGTCCTGGCCTTGCCTCACCCCCTTCTTCGGCGCCCAGATTCCTCCTCGGTGAACCCAGAGGACGTGGATGCCGTCATCGAGGGCGTCGCCAAGGCGGCCGAGGCGAATGCCGAGAAGATCGCCGCCGAGGACGCCGCCGAGGGGCCTACCGGGGAGGCGACAAGGCTGCCGCTGAGGAGGCCGGCAAGGGGCCTGCCGGGGAAGCCGGCGGGGCCACTGCCGAGGAGGAGGAGGAGGAGGCTGGTAACTAGCCTTCCTCCTCTGCTGCTTCCGGCTCCGGCAAGTACCTGAGGGTGAGTGACGACTTGTTCGTCCACATTCCAGGCACGTCGAGCACCATGACACCCGTTGAGGGAGAGGTGTTCGACGACGAGGTGCTTGCCGCTGCCGGGCTTGAAGTCGTCGACGAGCCGATCGCTGGCGGCGACTGTTCGCAGGAAGAGAGGCTCCTCCACGCCATGGGCGCCAGCTTTCGGAAGCTCCAGGCGCTCCACCGCGCCCGCCTGGACAAGGCTAAGTCCAGGACGGCGGTGGTGGAGAAGGCGGAGGCGGACCTCCAGAAGCGCGTTGCCGAGGCGCAAGACTGGTTCCGCGAGGCCCACAAGGAGCTCAAGGCGGCCCAGGGTGTGCAGGCCAAGCGCGTCGTGGAGCTCACCATGAAGCTCGCCGACGTCAAGAAAGCTCAGGAGGCGGCGAAGAACTTGGCCGCGGCCGGCGAAGCCGCTCGGACCCAGCGCGAGGCTGCGCTGAACTCCCAGGAGGAGGACCTCGCTGCACGCGAGGAGAAGCTTGCCGCCATGCTTCGCGGCAAGGATGCAGAGGTGGAGAAGCTTGTCTTGCAGCGGACCAGTGAGCTGGAGCAGAGGCACGAAGAGGCAATCAATGCCCAGGCCCAGGTTCACGCCGGCAGGGTGGAGGAGCTGGAGGCAGAGCGCGACGGGCTGAAGGAGCAGGCCCTGAAGCTGTCCCAGGAGAGGGACACGCTTAACAGTGCCCTGACAGAGGCGTAGGGCGCGGTCGTCGGCAAGGCCGGGGAGCTCTCCGAGGGCAACAACTCCATCAAAGATCTCCAGCTAAAGCTGGAGTGTCTCGAGGAGGTGCTGTCGGAGGCCAAAACCCGGGAGGGGATCCTGGCCAAGGAGCTGGAGGCCGAGAAGCAGTTGCGAATGAACGAGGGCCTCAACTTCGCGGATCACGTGGCGGGCGAGAACCGTTGGCTCGATCGCCTCGCCACCGTCGCCAACCAAGCCGCCGCGTAGCTGGCCCTCATGGGGATGCCGGACGTGAGGTATGTCCCGGAGCGGAGCGTGAGCGCCAATTGTAGCCTGACCATGGTCTTTGAGAAGGTCGTCGGCGCTCTGGAGTGGCTCCACGCCAACCTGGCGGCTTCACTGGCCGAGGAGTCCCGGAGGCTTTGCCAGGGTGCCATGACCAAGGTTCTCACCAAGGTGGCGCACTGGTACCCCGACCTCGACTTCGACGCTGCGCTGGAGAGCTTGCCGGAGGGTACTGACCTCGCGCCGCTCAGGGAGCGCATCAAGCCCATCATCAGCCGTGTCGGCGGAATTCTGAGGGTGGAGGGCCAGCGTCGGGATTAGGCATCCCGTCCTTTATCGCCGCTGTAGGTTCACAACAAAGACAATCACTATCTCTAGTTAGAACCGCAGCAACAATTTGATGTAATATAACTCTGCAGCACTTTCAGTATTATGCATGTTATTTTCCTGTTCGATTTTCCTTTGTATGTCGGCCCTACGTTACTGGGTAGGCTCGCCGGCGCGTAAACCCAAGGCAGCGTCTTGGGGACGGATCCCCATTGGCCTGCCGGGTGTGCTTGCTGCCGGGCGGACCACCTTGCCGCCCTTAGCGCGGCCGCCACCTTGCCGCCAACTGTCAAGCTTGACTCGAGTCAGAGTCGAGAGCATTGCCGAGTGTGGAAGGCTACCCCGCCACTCTCGACGCGGCGCTTTGAGCTGTTGAGCGGACTCGAAACAGAACAAGGGCGTTGCCAATTGCGGGAGGGCCCCTTTGCGTGCAGGTTTCTCATACATAGGCGAGATCTTCAAGGATGATAACCTTAGATAAAAGAGGAAATAACTCAAAGCTCTGAATAACTTAGCTTTTCTGTTGCCGAGCCAGCGTTGTTTCTCCAGCCGCCTTCTTCTCAGAAACCGAAAGCGACGAAGAACTGCTAGGCTAACTACTAGTCCAGATTCTCACAATTGCGCCCCCTACCTGGCGCGCCAAAGATGTCGGTGTGGAACGACACATATGGGATCACAAGAATTCCTACTACGGTTGCCGGGGTGTAGGGTTGCAAGGAGAGCAGGGCTAGTAGACAGCACAAGGATCGTTTACCAAGGTTCGGGTAGCTAGGATGCGTAAAACCCTAGTCCTGCTTTGGTGGGTGTATTTCTGAGAGTTCTTGAGCTCTCGAACTAGCTGTGGTCAGCGCCTGGTTCGAAAGAGCCGAATCCTCCTTCAGTATGCCATGGGACTCCTTCTATAGTTGAAAGGGGCTGCCATAGTGACACACAGGAGGTGGAAAGGCGTACAGTGCCCTGAGCTTATCGCTCGTATTATAGGACAAGACGCATTTAATGCGTAGCTTAGGTGTCCCCTTGCTTTATCGGGGACGGGGGCGAGGCCCGTCCCGTCCGTCGCCGCTCCTCCTCGCTTCGACACACGCCTCGGCCAGGGATGCGTGCGGTGCCATGTAGGCAGGCAGGCAACTGAGTTGGCATGGTGGTGGAGCCTTCACGAAGATCTGCATGCCGCCACGCAGGCGCTCGATGAGTTGGCCTGGGAGCTGCATGTTGCCACGCAGGTGCCCGCCTAGCTGGTTGGGCTGGCAGCTGCATGTGAACGGCGGTGGAAGCTTGGTTGACGTGGGCTTGGTGGTGGCCTTGCCGGCGTCTTTGGCGAGGGCCTTGCTGGGTGGCCCGGCAAGGGTCTTGCCATGGCGTGCTGTTGTCCCCGGCAAGGATCTTGCTGGGGGTCCGGTGGCCTTCCTCGGCAAGGATATTGCCGAGAATCGTCGTCTTCTAAACCTCATCTGATCTTGAATATGTCTTCACAAAGATCTGCATGCCACCACAGAGGTGCCTCTCCGAGCCCTGGCTCCACGCTGATGATGGCGCTGGGGGCCGTGGGCTCAAGGGTGGCTCACTCTGTTGGTGCGGGGCGAGCTGTCCCGGCAAGGGTCTTGCTGGGGCCGCTGAGGCCACCCGGCAAGGGTCTTGCCGGGGGAACCTGCTTCGTCCCTCTGCTCTTTGTGGTCTCGGCCTTGGCATTGCTTTGATTGTCTTGGGATTTGATCTTACCTTGGCTCACCTCCCTCGTTCTGCTTGGTGTGGCCGTGGGCGCGGCTCTGACTACCCGTGCACAAGAAAAGGGGTACAAAAATGCGCCCCTATTTTTGTACACCGACAGTTGCATGGCAATCCCTACTCACTCACATTAATATCTATTGATGGGCATCTCCATAGCCCGTTGATACGCCTAGTTGATGTGAGACTATCTTCCCCTTTTTGTCTTCTCCACAACCACCGTTCTATTTCCACATATAGTGCTATGTCCATGGCTCACGCTCATGTATTGCGTGAAGATTGAAAAAGTTTGAGAACACCAAAAGTATGAAACAATTGCTTGGCTTGTCATTGGGGTTGTGCATGATTTAAATACTTTGTGTGGTGAAGATAGAGCATAGCCAGACTATATGATTTTGTAGGGATAACTTTCTTTGGCCACGTTATTTTGAGAAGACATAATTGCTTAGTTAGTATGCTTGAAGTATTATTATTTTGATGTAAATATTAAACTTTTGTCTTGAATCTTTCGGATCTGAATATTCATACCACAATTAAGAGAATTACATTGAAATTATGCCAGGTAGCATTCCACATCAAAAATTCTGTTTTTATCATTTACCTACTCGAGGACGAGCAAGAATTAAGCTTGGGGATGCTTGATACGTCTCCAACGTATCTATATATCTTGATTGTTCCATGCTATATTATATTCTGTTTTGGACATTATTGGGCTTTATTATACACTTTTGTATTATTTTTGGGACTAACCTATTAACCGGAGGCCCAGCCCAGAATTGCTGCTTTTTGCCTATTTCAGAGTTTCGCAGAAAAAGAATATCAAACGGAGTACAAACGGAATGAAACCTTCGAGAATGTGATTTTTGGAACGAACATGATCCAGAGGACTTGGACCCTACGTCAAGAAAGCTACCAGGAAGGCACGAGGTAGGGGGGCGCCTACCCCCATGGCTGCGCCCTCTACCCTCGTGGGGCCCATGTTGCTCCACCAGCGTGCTTCTTCCTCCTATATATACCTACGTACCCCCAAACTACCAGATACGGAGCCAAAAACCTAATTCCACCGCCGCAACCTTTTGTACCCGTGAGATCCCATCTTGGGAACTTTTCCGGCGCTCCGCCGGAGGGGGCATTGATCACGGAGGGCTTCTACATCAACACCATAGCCTCTCCGACGATGTGTGAGTAGTTTACCTCAGACCTTCGGGCCCATAGTTATTAGCTAGATGGCTTCTTCTCTCTTTTTGGATCTCAATACAATGTTCTCCCCCTCTCTCGTGGAGATCTATTCGATGTAATCTTCTTTTGCGGTGTGTTTGTTGAGACCGATGAATTCTGGGTTTATGATCAAGTTTATCTATGAACAATATTTGAATCTTCTCTGAAATCTTTTATGTATGATTGGTTATCTTTGCAAGTCTCTTCGAATTATCAGTTTGGTTTGGCCTACTAGATTGATCTTTCTTGCAATGGGAGAAGTGCTTCGCTTTGGGTTCTATCTTGCGGTGTCCTTTCCAAGTTACAGTAGGGGCAGCAAGGCACGTATTGTATTGTTGCCATCGAGGATAACAAGATGGGGTTTATATCATATTGCATGAGTTTATCCTCTACATCATGTCATCTTACTTAAAGCATTACTCTGTTCTTTTGAACTTAATACTCTAGATGCATGCTGGATAGCGGTGTGTGGAGTAATAGTAGTAGATGCAGACAAGAGTCGGTCTACTTGTCGCGGACGTGATGCCTATATACATGATCATACCTAGATATTCTCATAACTATGCTCAATTCTGTCAATTTCTCAACAGTAATTTGTTCACCCACCGTAATACTTATGCTCTTGAGAGAAGCCACTAGTGAAACCTATGGCCCCCGGGTCTATTTTCCATCATATTAATCTCCCATCAACAAGCTATTTCTGTCGCCGTTTATTTTGCTTTTATTTTACATTGCATCTTTATTATAAAAATACCAAAAATATTATCTTATCATATCTTTTAGATCTCACTTTCGTAAGTGACCGTGAAGGGATTGACAACCCCTTTATTGCATTGGTTGCGAGGTTTTTATTTGTTTGTGTAGGTGCGAGGGACTCGTGCGTGGCCTCCTACTGGATTGATACCTTGGTTCTCAAAAACTTAGGGAAATACTTATGCTACTTTACTTCATCACCCTTTCCTCTTCAAAGGAAAACCAACGCAGTGCTCAAGAGGTAGGAAGAAGGATTTCTGGCGCCGTTGCCGGGGAGATTCACGCCAAGTCAAGTCAAGATTTGACTCCCAACAACTAGCCATTTCTGGCGCCGTTGCCGGGAAGTCTACGCAAAAGTCAACATACCAGGTACCCATCACAAACTTTTATCTCCCGCATTACATTATTTGCCATTTGCCTCTCGTTTTCCTTTCCCCCACTTCACCCTTGCCGTTTTATTCGCCCTCTCCTTTCCGTTCGCCTCCTTTTCGCTTGCTTCTTGTTTGCTCGTGTGTTGAATTGCTTGATTGTCACGATGGCTCAAGGTAATACTAAATTGTGTGACTTCACCAATACCATCAACAATGATTTTCTTAGCACTCCGATTCCTCCTCTTACCGATGCTGAATCTTGTGAAATTAATGTTGCTTTGTTGAATCTTGTCATGAAAGATCAATTCGCCGGCCTTCCTAGTGAAGATGCCGCTACCCATCTAAATAGCTTTGTTGATTTGTGTGATATGCAAAAGAAGAAAGATGTGGGCAATGATATTGTTAAATTGAAGCTATTTCCTTTTTCTCTTAGAGATCGTGCTAAATCTTGGTTTTCGTCTTTGCCTAAAAATAGTATTGATTCATGGAATAAGTGCAAAGGTGCTTTTATCTCTAAGTATTTTCCTCCCGCTAAGATAATCTCTCTTAGAAACGATATTTTGCTTTTATTTTACTTTGCATCTTTATTATAAAAATACCAAAAATATTATCTTATCATATCTTTCAGATCTCACTTTCGTAAGTGACCGTGAAGGGATTGACAACCCCTTTATTGCATTGGTTGCGAGGTTTTTATTTGTTTGTGTAGGTGCGAGGGACTCGTGCGTGGCCTCCTACTGGATTGATACCTTGGTTCTCAAAAACTGAGGGAAATACTTACGCTACTTTACTGCATCACCCTTTCCTCTTCAAGGGAAAACCAACGAAGTGCTCAAGAGGTAGGAAGAAGGATTTCTGGCTCCGTTGCCTGGGAGATTCACGCCAAGTCAAGTCAAGATTTGACTCCCAACTACTAGCCATTTCTGGCGCCGTTGCCGGGGAGTCTACGCAAAAGTCAACATACCAGGTACCGATCACAAAATCTTATCTCCCGCATTACATTATTTGCCATTTGCCTCTCGTTTTCCTTTCCCCCACTTCACCCTTGCCGTTTTATTCGCCCTCTCCTTTCCGTTCGCCTCTTTTTTGCTTGCTTCTTGTTTGCTCGTGTGTTGGATTGCTTGATTGTCACGATGGCTCAAGATAATACTAAATTGTGTGACTTCACCAATACTATCAACAATGATTTTTTTAGCACTCCGATTGCTCCTCTTACCGATGCTGAATCTTGTGAAATTAATGTTGCTTTGTTGAATCTTGTCATGAAAGATCAATTCGCCGGCCTTCCTAGTGAAGATGCCGCTACCCATCTAAATAGCTTTGTTGATTTGTGTGATATGCAAAAGAAGAAAGATGTGGACAATGATATTGTTAAATTGAAGCTATTTCCTCTTTTGCTTAGAGATCGTGCTAAAGTTTGGTTTTCGTCTTTGCCTAGAAATAGTATTGATTCATGGAATAAGTGCAAAGATGCTTTTATCTCTAAGTATTTTCCTCCCGCTAAGATAATCTCTCTTAGAAACGATATTATGAATTTTAAGCAAATTGATCATGAACATGTTGCACAAGCTTGGGAGAGGATGAAATTAATGATACGTTATTGTCCTACACATGGTTTGAATCTTTGGATGATTATACAAAAAATTTATGCCGGATTGAATTTTGCTTCTAGAAATCTTTTAGACTCGGCCGCGGGAGGCACTTTTATGGAAATCACTTTAGGAGAAGCTACTAAACTCCTAGATAATATTATGGTTAATTATTCTCAATGGCACACCGAAAGATCTACTAATAAAAAGGTGCATGCGATAGAAGAAATTAATGTTTTGAGTGGAAAGATGGATGAACTTATGAAATTATTTGCTACTAAAAGTGTTTCTTCTGATCCTAATGATATGCCTTGGTCTACTTTTATTGAGATTAATAATGAATCTTTGGATGTGAATTTTGTTGGTAGGAATAATTTTGGTAACAACGCGTATAGAGGAAACTTTAATCCTAGGCCGTATCCTAGTAATTCCTCTAATAATTATGGTAATTCCTACAACAATTCCTATGGAAATTTGAATAAGATGCCCTCTGAATTTGAGACTAGTGTTACAGAATTTATGAATTCTCAAAAGAATTTTAATGCTTTGCTTGAAGAAAAATTGCTCAAGGTTGATGAATTGGCTAGGAACGTTGATAGAATTTCTCTTGATGTTGATTCTTTGAAACTTAGATCTATTCCACCTAAGAATGATATCAACGAGTCTCTCAAAGCCATGAGAATTTCCATTGATGAGTGCAAAGAAAGAACAACTAGGATGCATGCTAAGAAAGATTGTTTTGTGAAAGCGTGTTCTTCTAGTTTCTATGAAAATAAAGATGAAGATCTAAAAGTTATTGATGTGTCCCCTATTAAATCTTTGTTTTGCAATATGAATCTTGATAATGATGGGACTGAATATGATCTACCTTTACCGAGAAGGCGTTCCAAGAATTCGGAGTCTTTAGATCTTGATGCTAAAATTGGTAAAAGTGAGATTGAAGAGATCAAAACTCTAGATATTAATGAACCCACTATTTTGGATTTCAAGGAATTTAATTATGATAATTGCTCTTTGATAGATTGTATTTCCTTGTTGCAATCCGTGCTAAATTCTCCTCATGCTTATAGTCAAAATAAAGCTTTTACTAAACATATCGTTGATGCTTTGATGCAATCTTTTGAAGAAAACTTGAGTTGGAAGTTTCTATCCCTAGAAAACTTCATGGTGAATGGGAACCTACTATTAAAATTAAAATTAAAGATCATGAATGCTATGCTTTGTGTGATTTGGGTGCTAGTGTTTCCACGATTCCAAAAACTTTGTGTGATTTGCTAGGTTTCCGTGAATTTGATGATTGCTCTTTAAACTTGCACCTTGCGGATTCCACTATTAAAAACCTTTGGGAAGAATTAATGATGTTCTTATTGTTGCAAATAGGAACTATGTGCCCGTAGATTTCATCGTTCTTGATATAGATTGGAATCCTTCATGTCCTATTATTCTTGGTAGACCGTCCTTAGAACGATTGGTGCAATTATTGATATGAAGGAAGGGAATATTAGATTCCAATTTCCGTTAAGGAAAGGCATGGAACACTTTCCTAGAAAGAAAATTAAATTACCATATGAATCTATTATGAGAGCCACCTATGGATTGCCTACCAAAGATGGCAATACCTAGATCTATCCTTGCTTTTATGCCTAGCTAGGGGCGTTAAACAATAGCGCTTGTTAGGAGGCAACCCAATTTTATTTTTAATTTTTTGTTTTTGCTTCTGTTTAGGAATAAATATTTGATCTAGACTCTGGTTAGATTTTTTTATGTTTTAATTAGTGTTCGTGCCAAGTTAAACCTATAGGATCTTCTTGGATGATAGTTATTTGATCTTGCTGAAAATTCCAGAAACTTTCTGTTCACGAAAACAATTGTTAAAAATCACCAGAACGTGATAAAATATTGATTCCCATTGCTGCTGATCAATAAACAAATTTTCTAGGTCGTCCTATTTTGGCTGAATCTTTTGAGTTCCAGAAGTTTGCGTTAGTTACAGATTACTACAGACTGCTCTGTTTTTGAGAGATTCTATTTTTCGTGTGTTGTTTGCTTATTTTGATGAATCTATGGCTAATAAAATAGTTTATAATCCATAGAGAAGTTGGAATACAGTAGGTTTAACACCGATATAAATAAAGAATGAGTTCATTACAGTACCTTGAAGTGGTGTTTTGTTTTCTTTCGCTAACGGAGCTCACGAGATTTTCTGCTAAGTTTTGTGTTGTGAAGTTTTCAAGTTTTGGGTAAAAGATTTGATGGATTATGGAACAAGGAGTGGCAAGAGCCGAAGCTTGGGGATGCCCATGGCACCCCAAGATAATGTAAGGACGCCAAAAAGCCAAAGCTTGGGGATGCCCCGGAAGGCATCCCCTCTTTCGTCTACTTCCATCGGTAACTTTACTTGGAGCTATATTTTTATTCACCACATGATATATGTTTTGCTTGGAGCGTCTTGTATTATTTGAGTCTTTGCTTGTTAGTTTACCACAATCATCCTTTCTGTTGGATAGCGGTCGATGTGTGGAGTAATAGTAGTAGATGCAGGCAGGAGTAATAGTAGCAATTGATAGAATTGAGCATAGTTATGAGAATATCTAGGTATGATCATGTATATAGGCATCACGTCCGCGACAAGTAGACCGACTCCTGCCTGCATCTACTACTATTACTCCACACATCGACCGCTATCCAGCATGCATCTAGAGTATTAAGTTCAAAAGAACAGAGTAACGCTTTAAGTAAGATGAAATGATGTAGAGGGATAAACTCATGCAATATGATATAAACCCCATCTTGTTATCCTCGATGGCAACAATACAATACGTGCCTTGCTGACCCTACTATCACTGGGAAAGGACACCGCAAGATTGAACCCAAAGCTAAGCACTTCTCCCATTGCAAGAAAGATCAATCTAGTAGGCCAAACCAAACTGATAATTCGAAGAGACTTGCAAAGATAACCAATCATACATAAAAGAATTCAGAGAAGATTCAAATATTGTTCGTAGATAAACTTGATCATAACCCCACAATTCATCGGTCTCAACAAACACACAAGAAGATTACATCGAATAGATCTCCACGAGAGAGGGGGAGAACATTGTATTGAGATCCAAAAAGAGAGAAGAAGCCATCTAGCTAATAACTATGGACCCGAAGGTCTGAGGTAAACTACTCACACATCGTCGGAGAGGCTATGGTGTTGATGTAGAAGCCCTCTGTCGGTGTCAAAACCAGCGGATCTCGGGTAGGGGGTCCCGAACTGTGCGTCTAAGGCGGATGGTAACAAGAGACAGGGGACACGATGTTTACCCAGGTTCGGGCCCTCTCGATGGAGGTAATACCCTACTTCCTGCTTGATTGATCTTGATGATATGAGTAGTACAAGAGTTGATCTACCACGAGATCGTAGAGGCTAAACCCTAGAAGCTAGCCTATGGTATGATTGTTGTTGTCCTACGGACTAAACCCTCCGGTTTATATAGACACCGGAGGGGGCTAGGGTTACACAGAGTCGGTTACAAGGGAGGAGATCTACATATCCGTATCGCCAAGCTTGCCTTCCACGCCAAGGAGAGTCCCATCCAGACACGGGACGAAGTCTTCAATCTTGTATCTTCATAGTCCAACAGTCCGGCCAAAGGATATAGTCCGGCTGTCCGGATACCCCCTAATCTAGGACTCCCTCAGTAGCCCCTGAACCAGGCTTCAATGATGACGAGTGCGGCGTGCAGATTGTCTTCGACATTGCAAGGCGGGTTCCTCCTCCGAATACTCCATAGAAGATTTTGAACACAAGGATAGTGTCCGGCTCTGCAAAACAAGTTCCACATACCACCGTTGACAGAATAATATTTTCACAAATCTAATCTGCTGACACACTTGATATCATGACATCACACCACGGACCGGTCTTTATTCGAACGGTTTTTCTCAACCAGCCTTGGCGCATATCGCGAGGCGGTTTCCTTGGCACGTCTTGTCGAAGCAGAGATCGTGTCCCCTTATTACGGGATTCTCATCAATACGGACGTGGGTAACCCAATCGTGCCCGTTGGTATGACTCCTCGATTGTAGGCAAGTCCCAAACGGCCACGAGGAGGACGCTTGGTATTCACCCTCTTTATAAAGAGACCAAGGCCTATCTTTTTACACCTCGAACTCAATCGAATCTTTCCCCCGCCTCGAGTTCCAACACCCGAAGCTCAGGTCAGGCGCTTCGGACCTTCAACCATGTCCGGATCCAACCTTCAAGGTCGGTGGATGCCTTCCTCCGTCACGGAGGGAGACGTCAAAAAGTTAAGAGAGGCCAGGTTTTTGACCGGCGAGATTGTGCACCGGCTGCCTGCTCGAGGTCATTGTGTTCATATCACGGCTCCCAGGGGTACCAAGTGGGTGGCTCCCCCTGCTTTTCGCTCGGGCCCCCCGCCACAACTAGCGTCATGGGTCAATAAGGGGCTGGACTAGGGGCCAGTAAAGGATGTGCCAATAGTGCAGAGCCGCATCCAAGATCTCCTCGAGAGAGATATCAGTCTAGTCACGGTAATGCAAGTCATGTTAATTCGTCGAGTCCTGCCCTGCAAACGTCGTCCCCTCTGCATGTGGGAGTTCAACCCGGAGGGACCGCGAGCTATCCATCATTTCCTTGGCATGACGCTCGAGCAGATGTACAAATTGTTCTCTGGACCACAGATAATGTGTCCGGACACCACTGAGGATGCGGGTTTGAACTACAATCGTCCAGATACCCATGTAAGTAGTCCTGTAGCCGAACACGCTATATCTTTATTTATCACAACATCATTCTGAGAAGTTGCTATTTGACCAGGACTGGGTAACAAAGGCGAAGATGATCAGCTGTCCGGCCCCCCTCCCCGAGGTCTCACCGGATCCTGTACTAGCCAGGATGCTGGAGCTCGCGCCTTATCAAGCGCCCTTAGGGGAAGACAAAGGGGGGAAGAAAGAGGCTAGCGCCTCCACGAAGGAGGATAACCGGGGGGAGGAAACTGAAATTCCCCCCTCCCAAGGAAGGAAGAGGACCGCCTCTGAAGACCCGGAGACAATGGTCTCCAAACGGGGGAAGAAATCTTCGTCAGAGGGTCCTGCCCCGGGGGATACCCCGGCCACACAATGCCCGCAAGGGGGCCAGCCTTCAACCGAGCTGTAAGGGAAGTTAATAGTAAAAATGTCCTGCTTTGCTTCTGAGGAAAATAACTGAAACATTTATCTTGTAGTCCGGATCATTGCCCTTCTCAGCAGAGTTCATCTTCGGGGGATCTTCTTCCGGAGATGATGGAGAGCGAAACGCCCCCCTATACCCTCCCGCCTTACGAGGCGGGCGACCCCGAGGTGTCGTCCCAGAGGGCTTCTCCTGATCCGGCAAAGCCGGAGAGTAATCCTTTGGCCACCCGAAGCCCTCAGTATCCGGCTCTTGAAGAGAGCAACTGAAAGAGTCTGACACCGTCTGTTAATGTGTGTCCTATGCAGATAGTAGCCCCTAAAACTCTGGTTGTTGTCGAAAACGGGGGCAAACAGAGGATCATAGTCCCAGGTAACAATCCGGCCGCCTTCATATGCAGGTGGCGGAAGGTCCGGTGGCTAGCCAGACTGGTGAGTTTGCCGAGCTGAAGCGGTAACTTGATGCGGCGGATGCCGACATCGTGCTTGTCAACAAGCGGCTTGACGAGGCACAGGGTATGTGATTTCTCCAGTGATCGATACGTAGTAAGAGGAGTATGATGCCAGTATTTTTAATATGTTGCGACTGCATATGGAGCTGCAGCCGTGGAGACCCTTCGAGCGGAACTTGCCCGGGCCAAAGAACAAGCTAGAAAAAGTGATGCGGCCGCCCTAAAGGCGGTCTAGGAGCTGAGAGCCGAAAAGGCTGCTCATTGCCGAAGCAAGGAGGAAATAGTGAAGATGGCTGTGGAATTGAAGGATGCTGCCGGCCGTTACAAGCTTCTCAAAAAGGAAGATCGAGCGAAGATGACGGACCTGGAGAAGGCCACGTTGGCGGCCAAGGATGCCCGCTCTACAATTAGAGCGATGAAGGAGGAGCTGCGTCACGCCGGGTATATCGCGGCTGGGAAGCCCTTTATGCTGCAGATGAAGTTCGTAGATCCTAAGTACGCTCCTCTGGATCGGCTCTAGAGTTCTGCAGACGCTTATCTGGATTTGGCAGCAAGTGCCGCTAATGTGGCCGAATACTTCAAAGATCAAAAAGATCGCGAAGTGGAGAAGCTGTTCTGGTCACAATTTAACGTTCCAGCGCGTCCGCTTCCTTTGAATGAGCGGATGGCCGAATGGGCCGAGCTCCATAGGTTGTCCGGGCTTGCCATGAGGTCTGCTGTGGATCATCTATGGCTTAAAGGGCCAAGGCCGAACAATTATTTTAGTTTGGTGCAGCAGTTCCTTGGTGCTGTGCCACGCATCGATGCTACGAACAGGTCGGCGTGCATCGAGGGTGCGCGGATGGCGCTTGCCCGTGTCAAGACGTACTGGGCGGAGATGGAAGCGACCGCAATTGCAACCCCGAGTTCGCTCGTTGGCCGAATAGCTGCCGAGCACTACTTTGACAAAGTCCTTGAAGGCGCTCGTTCAATAGAGTCTCAGTGCTCGAAGAATATTATGTTCTAGTGACATGTATTCCCATTGAAAAACAATGTTTTAATGAATTGTAAAGGCTATTTTTATACTTTTGCCTGAAAGTATTATGATGCCTTCTGTGTGGCCGTTTATGTATATATGTATATAACCTGAAAGTTTGCAGTCGTCGGCTTAAGCCCCCACGCATATAATGCGGGGGTATTCGCAGAAGACGCGTGTTCACACTTGATCCAACGTCTTGGTCCATTAAGGAGGTGATAGCGTAGCGAACTAGGCAATCAGACTATATTGCTTTAACACTTTCACTTAGCCATAGGAGTTTGACAGTGGGGCTACTATATAGCCCCTGGTGGCTCTACGCTCATCCGAATACGGGGCGCATACATGCCTGGCCGGGAAACGGCCCTTCGTTAATGCGGAGGAATCCCGAAGATTCCGCTAGGTCATCGAGTGGTTGACCAGTCTCGCGCTTTATCATGACAGTTAGTTTTCGGCTTTCTCTATTGAGGTGCTTGTCCGGCCGAACCAGGGCACAATCGCAGTAGTTCTCCTGGTGCCGCCTTAGCCGATAGAGCGGAACGTAAGGTAGCAAAACACAGGAGCCAGGCAAACCCAACATTTGACCAAAGACATGATTCGGAGCTGATGCATATAAGGCCAAACTCGCGACGCCGAACACTCCCTAAGGTATTCGGTCTTTGAAATATATACCGGGCTAAAATGATGCCCTTGGATAATGAGCCCCTGGTGTCCGGGTACGAGCAATATTCTGACGTGGCCACATGCCAAGAAAATCAGCATCCATCTCGGTTGTATTGAGAATTCGGAGGATGTGAACAACAAAAGACAGTAAAAAAGGTTTACGCAGGGTCTTAATCTAAAGAGAAACCTTTGAACGGGTCCCTGCTGCATGTCTGCTCCTGTGTCTCCGTTGTGCCGTATCCTGGACGGGTGTAGCACGATTGTCATCTGTAAAAGAGACGAACTTAGTTGAAAGTTGCCGTGCAAAAAAATTGGCTATTATAAATAAACCATTTAAAAGTCGAGACGGGTAAAGTGGAGCTGAATTATCACTGAGAAGCCCCTGGTACCGTCTATAAGGGTATAACCATCAAACCAATCTCTGTCCAATGATTAACCAGACTCGTCTAACCGTGTCCGTGGTCTTAACGACCGGTCATCTGTTCTGGTGGTGAGGCCGTCTAGTGTTCGGCTGTTAAAGCAGCCGTACGTTCTTCTGCTTGTGAGGAGTGCTCAACATTTCCATGTACTGTGATGATGCCACGCAGACCGGGCATTTTAAGCTT
This sequence comes from Triticum aestivum, assembly GCF_018294505.1. Classification (NCBI taxonomy): domain Eukaryota; kingdom Viridiplantae; phylum Streptophyta; class Magnoliopsida; order Poales; family Poaceae; genus Triticum; species Triticum aestivum. Next base: position 304,949,359 of record NC_057811.1, on the reverse strand, counting down.
GAGGAACGCGTAATGCGGTATTGCATTAAAACTAGCGAAAGCTGCTCGTTCGAGTAGTGCTTGATAGCCACTTCGAAATGGAGCAATGTCGAAGGTTAACTTTTCGCTTCGGAAGTTGTCGGGCGAGCCGAACACAACCTCTAGTACTAGAGAGCCCAAGCAACGGGCCTCTGTGCCTGGTATTACCCCCTTGAAGGTAGTATTACTGTGGCTGATTTTTGTTGGGTTTATCCCCATTTTGCGGATGGTGTCCTGGTATATCGGATTTAGACTACTGCCGTCGTCCATAAGGACTCGTGTGAGATGGTACCCGTTTATTATTGGGTCTAACACCAAAGCAGCCAATCCTTCGTGCCAGATACTTGTCGGGTGATCCCTGCGACCAAAAGTGATCGGTCGGGACAGCCAGGGGTTGAACTTGGTGGTGCTGGGTTCTAGGACGTGTGTGTCTTGGAGTGCAGTTTTGCTTCTCCCCCTCATCACATGTACCACATTGACCGTTTTGACTTCTGGTGGGAATTTTTTCTGTCCCCCAGTGCCTTGCTGGCGAGGCTCGTCCTCGTCTTCGCTCGGTGTGTCCTCCCCCTTGTGTTCGGCATTTAGCTTGCCGGCCTGCTTGAAGACCCAGCATTCCCTGTGGGTATGATTTGCGAGTTTATCAGGGATGCCGTGGATCTGACATAGTTTGTCTAGAATCTTGTTTAGGCTGGCGGGTCCATCTCTGTTGCCTTTAAAGGGCCGCTGACCCGGTCGAGAGCCCCTGAATCCGGCGTTTACCGCCATGTTATCTGGGCTGTCTTCTTTGTTCTGGCGCTTGTTTTTACTGCATCGTGGTTTTCCATTGCCATCCCTGACTTCGGATGTGCTTGGGTCGCTGGTGCTACTTCGGGCTAACCAGCTGTCCTCACCCGCGCAAAAGCGGGTCATGAGGCTTTTTAGGGCTGCCATTGTTCTCGGTTTTTCTTGGCCGAGGTGTCTGGCAAGCCATTCGTCTCGGACGCTGTGCTTGAAAGCTGCAAAGGCTTCAGCGTCCGGACAGTCGATGATTTGGTTCTTCTTAGTGAGAAACCTGTTCCAAAGATTTCGGGCTGACTCTCCGGTCTGTTGAATTATATGACTCAAATCGTCTGCGTCCGGAGGTCGGACATAAGTCCCTTGAAAATTAGCCCGAAAAGCATCCTCGAGCTCCTCCCAACTTCCAATGGAGTTTTCGGGGAGGCTTTTTAGCCAGTGCCGAGCTGGTCCTTTGAGCTTGAGGGGCAAAAATTTGATGGCATGGAGATCGTCTCCATGAGCCATATGAATATGGAGGATAAAGTCCTCAATCGAGACCCCTGGGTCTGTAGTCCCGTCGTACGCCTCTATGTTCACTGGTTCGAATCCTTCTGGAAATTCATGGTCCAGTATTTCGTCGGTGAAACATAGGGGGTGTGCGGCACCCCTGCATTTAGCTGTACCATGGCGTTCGGACGGTTGTGATATTTGGTTTTGGTTGAGTGCTGGAGCACGTTTCCTTGATTCGTAGATGGATCTGGTTGCGCCGGCCCTTTGATGCGAGTCTTCGCGTGGGTCATGTACTGACTTATGTGCGGCCTCGATGGCCGCTCTATCACGGCCACGAGGTCGTCGATCCGGCCGGTCAGCAGTTTTATTTTTTGACTGTGGGGGCTCTAAGGCCTCATCGTCGAATTCAGGCAGCAGCTTTTGCTTTGGGTAGCTCTTCGTGTAGCGACTGCCACCATACTTTTCTGCCGTATCGAGCACTTTGTTCCATCTACTGTTGAGTGTATTTTGCGCGGCCTTGAGCCTTTGCTTCTGCTTCTTCAGACTCCTCACAGTGGCGATAAGCCTTCTATGGAGGTTCTCTTGCTCCAGCTGCCTTTCCGGGATGATGTGTTCATCGTCATCCAGATTGTTTTCATCTCCGGAGACAGGTTGATTATCTTGACGCTCGGCGTCACCGTGTTCGGACAGCGGCTCCGTACTTTCTTTGTCGTCCGCTGGCTCACCCTGCTCTGTCGCGGGGTCTATTTGGTTGTCGTTTCCTCCAGAGTCGACCGGGATATTGTTTTTTCTTGTGCTGTTATCGTTGTTTTTGTCGAGGCGGGATTTGGAGCGGCGCCTAGGGCGCCGCTTTGATTGCTTCTTGAGGGAGCTATCCTTCGCTGCATCCTTCCATTCCTCGTCATCATTTTCTTTGGGTGTATCCACCATGTATATGTCATGTGATGAAGTGGCGGTCCAGCGCCCTGTTGGCGGTGGTTCCTGTTCGTCTCCTGCATCGTTGTCCATACCATCGATGTCTTCGGAGTCGAAGTCGAGCATGTCGGTTAAATCATCGACAGTGGCTACTAAGTGGGTGGTGGGTGGGGAGTGAATTTCTCCGTCATCCGCATCCCATTCTAGCCGGACATAGTTCGGCCAAGGTTCTCCTGACAGGGAGAGAGACCTTAAAGAGTTTAGTACATCGCCGAAGGGCGAGTGCTGAAAGATATCCGCGGAGGTGAACTCCATGATCGGCGCCCAATCGGATTCAATAGGTATGGGCGCAGGTGGATCGGAGTCCGTGGCCGGAGATGAGTCGAGTGGTTCGGCGTCACGGCTCTCGTAAGGGGTAAGATCAGTATTCGGCTCTATCGCCACTGGGGGTGCGGCCTCCAAGGCAGGGTCTATCTGCCTGTCCTCGGATGGCGCAATCTGTTCCGGATTGAAGGCCGGAGTGGTCGCTGGCGTGATTTCCAGAACACTGTCCGACGGCAGAGCTATATCATGCCCGTCGTGATCGTGCGGCACACCTGGCATGGGCTCGAATCCGTCGAAGATCAAGTCTCCGCGGATATTGGCAGTGTAATTCAAGTTTCCAAATCTTACCTGGTGGCCAGGGGCGTAGCTCTCGATCTGTTCCAGATGGCCAAGCGAGTTAGCCCGCAGTGCGAAGCCGCCGAATACGAAGATCTGTCCGGGGAGGAAAACCTCACCCTGGACCGCATCGTTACCGATGATCGAAGGGGCCATCAAGCCTTACGGCGATGGCACCGTGGAACTCTCAATGAAAGCACCAATGTCGGTGTCAAAACCGGCGGATCTCGGGTAGGGGGTCCCGAACTGTGCGTCTAAGGCGGATGGTAACAGGAGACAGGGGACACGATGTTTACCCAGGTTCGGGCCCTCTCGATGGAGGTAATACCCTACTTCCTGCTTGAATGATCTTGATGGTATGAGTAGTACAAGAGTTGATCTACCATGAGATCTTAGAGTCTAAACCCTAGAAGCTAGCCTATGGTATGATTGTTGTTGTCCTACGGACTAAACCCTCCGGTTTATATAGACACCGGAGGGGGCTAGGGTTACACAGAGTCGGTTACAAGGGAGGAGATCTACATATCCGTATCGCCAAGCTTGCCTTCCACGCCAAGGAGAGTCCCATCCGGACACGGGGCAAAGTCTTCAATCTTGTATCTTCATAGTCCAACAGTCCGGCCAAAGGATATAGTCCGGCTGTCCGGATACCCCCTAATCCAGGACTCCCTCACCCTCCGTGATCAATGCCCCCTCCGGCGGAGCGCCGGAAAAGGCCCAAAATGGGATCTCATGGGTACAGAAGGTTGCAGCGGTGGAATTAGGTTTTTGGCTCCGTATCTGGTAGTTTGGGGGTACGTAGGTATATATAGGAGGAAGAAGTACGTCGGTGGAGCAACGTGGGCCCCATGAGGGTGGAGGGCGCGCCCAGGGGGGGTAGGCGCGCCCCTTACCTCGTTCCCTCCTGGTTGCTTTCTTGACGTAGGGTCCAAGTCCTTTGGATCACGTTCGTTCCGAAAATCACGTTCCCGAAGGTTTCATTCCGTTTGGACTCCGTTTGATATTCTTTTTCTGCGAAACACTGAAATAGGCAAAAACATCAATTCTGGGCTGGGCCTTCGGTTAATAGGTCAGTCCCAAAAATAATATAAAAGTGTATAATAAAGCCCGTTAATCATCCAAAACAGAATATAATATAGCATGGAACAATAAAAAATTATAGATACGTTGGAGACATATCAATCACCATGGGTGAGCTCGCCCTCGTCCTCGTCGCGGCCGTCGGCAAGGCCGAGCACTTCGCCGCCATCGTTGTCTTCTGGGTAGCACCCAGCGCGGCGGCAGTCTTCCCCGAAGACCCTCACGAAGAGGGTCGCGGCACCATTGTACTTGAAGTGGAGAGTGCACCGCCTGCCCAGGCCGCGCGCGCGGGCGAACGTCTGCCAGCCACGGGCCAGGGCTATGTTTCCCGTGACGGAGGTCTCCACCACGACCCATGAGGCCTTGCTGCAGCAGCCATCCGCCTGCAGCCAGAGGCCGCCGGGAACCGAAGCCGCCAGCTCTTCGGCAAAGAAGCGTGGAAGCTTTAGCCAGGTACCGGTGGGGTTCTCCGACCACACAACGAACTCCGGCAGCACCTCTGCCCAGTGGAAGCGCGGCCGGGGGGGGGGGGGGCTAACGACCGCGGTGTGCCTCCTTTCGTCAACCAAGCCGCCGCGCCTCAAGCGGCTCCCACCGGGAGGAGAGACGCCGCTTCGGACGCCCGGAGCGGCACCGGACCCCGAAGAGACTCCTCCTCGTCCGCGGGGAACCACAGCAGGGGTCGCGGCGTGCTTACGAGGGCGACCGCGCCCCCTTTGGGAGGAGGAGAGCCGGGCCCCTCTTGCCGAGCCTTGCCTTTCTTCGCCGCAGAGAACCTCTTCATCGGCGCCATAGGTGTCACTACTAGCAGTGAAGCAAGGAAGCAGAAGCAAGTGGAACGGGAAGAGATGGACGACAGGGGCTCTGCCCCCCTCCCCATTTATAGCAGGAGAAGTCCAACCGGCGACCACTACTAGGAAAATGCTTATACATAGAATTTTAGCAGTAGCGCCTATTTGGGCGCCCATGCTACTGGTATTTACCAGTAGCGCCGGCCAAAACGGGCGCTACTGCTACTGTATAGCAGCAGCGCTGGTTGTTGCGGGCCGCGCTAGTGTTTAGCGAGCCGCCGGGCCAAAATGGCAGGCCACTTAGCTGTAGCGTGTGATGTGCGCCAGCGCTACAGCTAGTGGGCGTAGCAGGAGCACTGGCCCATTACCCGCACTGCTGCTAAGCCCACTCCCTTCCCTGGCCCGCGTGCCGGCAGGCCTGCTCGCGCCCCCGGCCTCATAACTCAGCTCACTCACACACTGCACACTCCTCCCTCAATCCCCCGCGCCAGCCCTCCTCCCCGCCGCCCGCCCTCCCCCACGCCGGCCTCCTCCCCCGCCAGCCGCCCCGGCCCCTGCGCCGGCTCTCCTCCCCCGTTGGCCACCCCGGCCCCCGTGCTGGCCCTCCTCCCTCGCCGCCCCCCGCGTCGGCCCTCCTCCTGCGCTAGCCGCCCCCCCGCGCCGGCCCTCCTCCACCGAGAGGTACATCCTCCTCCCTCCTTCCTCCTCCTCCCTAGTTTCTTTTGAACCCTGGCTAGTTGAAAAATTTAGGTTTTTAATCTTAGTTTTTTAATCTTAGGAAAATGTATTATGAAACCTAGCTAGTTAATCTTAGGATAATGTAGTATGAATCTTAGGATAATGTAGGTTTTTAATCTTAGTTGTTTAATCTTAGGTTTTTAATCTTAGTTGTTTAATCTTAGGATAATGTAGTATGAACCCTAGCTAGTTAATCTTAGGATAATGTAGTATGAATCTTAGGATAATGTAGTATGAACCCTAGCTAGTTAATCTTAGGATCATATTTTGAACTATCACATTTGTTGTTATTTTTTAGTAAAAACAATTATTCCTGTTATATGCAAATTTGAAATGGATATTTTGAAGTGGATATATGTCATATTTTGAACATGGCACAGTCTTAGTTGTTTAACCGAGTGGCCTATGTTTTGCCAGAATGTTGATTCGTCCACGTTTTGGTAAATTTCAGGCGCTCGATATGTCTTGCTTTTAGGAAAGGTCATGCCGAATTTTGCGTGTTTATTAATTTTGTTTTCTTTATTAAGCATTTTGTTCTCGACATCGACGATGCCTATCCCGCATCCTCATCATCAACTCGGCGGAGGAGGCCTTCTTGAGCAGAGGGGCCATGTCCGGGACTGGGCTCCTCCGGGCTGGTATTGGGTTGTGCTACCTTCCGGTGAGCGTAGCTTAGTGAGGAGCCAGCCCGTCATCGACCCGGAGCGTCTTTGGTGGCGGTCACGTGGGCCTGCATCGGTGCAGAGGCTTGAGTCCCCCATGTAGGTGGTACTGCACTGTGTCACGGTGGAGGACGCGCACGTCCATCGCTACATGGTTGCGTTGGCGGACGGCAGGTTCTCCAATACCTGGCAAATTCTTCAAGGATCTCACTGGAGCTATGATCCCATGATGGTTCCTTCTCTTTGGGTGTCCACCGCCCGCGGCCCACTGAACCTAGAGGAGCTATTATTCGAGATGTATTAGTGATATTATATGATGATCTTTGCTACAAACTACTATATATGTATTCGATGATGGATTATTAATTACCTATTAGTTATTTGCTTATTGAATGCATGCTAATTTGAATGGAGTAATTTGTTTTATCTCTATTATGATTAGGTTTGCTTATTGAATGCATGCTAATTTGAATGGAGTACTTTGTTTTATCTCTATTATGATTTTAGTTTTGCTTATTGAATGCACGTCTTTTCCAACAATGAACATATAGGAAATTTCTAACGACGAAAGGGAATTCGCTATGTGCGAGTACTGCGAAGATGAGCGCGGTCTGTGTGACAGGCCTCACCTGGTAGAAGGTCGGCGCTTCAGCATCAAGCTCCAGGAGACCTTCAATGTTGAAACGGTACACAACGACGACAAGTGTTTTTTGTTATTTTTTGCACGACTTCTCTGCTTCTTCAACGTGTAATTTCCGTCTTTTACAATTCGACTAGCTTATCCCATGCCATGCAAGAAACTATGTCTTGGAGAAGATGGGTTTTGAAGATCATGAAAGCATCGAGACTAAGATAATTCAACTAAGGACCCATCATGGTTATGATTTTGCTGTAAATCTATAAAATTCTGTGAACTCATCCAATTTTGGTTGCCTGAATTGGGAAACACTTTGCAAGGCGTATGATTTTCATGAGGGTATGCTTCTCACCTTCGATCTTGGTGATCCTGACATCGACAAAAAGAATATGAACATTTGGGTCCTTGTTGACATGCTTCCAGTTTCTACCGCTGTGTGAGTTTCTCAAACATATTTATGAAGTAATTTATATTGTTTATTTCAAAATAGTTGACAGCTTATTTCCATTGACAGCTTATTTTCATTCTTCAAAAAATGTACAGAAGATGGTAGACAGAACCTACTACTACAATGATGAAGCTATTATAAAAAATGTAAGGAGAAAGATGGTCTTATCGCATTTTTTACTGATCTTGAGAATTACAATAGCTATTATCAAACTCCTCCACATTATGGTCAATACGTGCCACTAGTGCACGTGTTGAACTACGGTAACATCAATGGAGATAGCATGGTAAGATTTTCTACTATTATGACATCTGTGCATCTTTTGCATAAATTCTTCTAAAACTAAACTACATTGATAACTACAAAGTTATTACTATGTCTTTGAACAGAAAATCCTGATGGATTGTGTGCCTCATCTGATGTTGCCGAGAGGTCGTGTTGATGTTATGAGCTTACGGCCACCACGACCAGGTCAGCCGCAGTATCCACATCACTCCTGTCCATACCGGATTTCTAAAAGCAAGGAAGCCATGATAATAAATGATTTGAAAAAATGTTTTGACCATCGTAGAGAGCTACTTGGAAGCAACATTGTGCGTAGGCCAAGACTTGGAGACATGATGATCTCCGTTCTTTATTATGGAGAGTCCATTTTCCTTAATGGAGAGTCAATGCCTATGTTGTTTTATGATATTTTACCTAAGAGAGGGTAGACTAGGTCCTATGAGAGGAGTAGGTCCTAGGTAGAATGTGTTATTATGTGCTAAAATGTGTTAGAGTTGATGATGATGATGATGATAAGGAGTTGTGATTATGACTAGTGACCAACTTGTTATATGATGTCTCATTGACGAACAATGTTTGGTGGTGATGACTAGTGGTAATGAATATGCTATTTAAACAGACTAGTTCATGATTAGTTGTTATTGTATAAAAGATATATCTGTTTAAACATGTAGAGCGCCGAAATGTGAAAAAACATAAATTTTAGCAGTGCCGCGGGCCAAAATATTACCACCAGTGCTCATTTACCAGTAGCGCTTTCCAGAGGCGCGCTACTAGTATCTGAACATACCAGTAGCGCTGGCCTAAACAAGCGCTACTGCTACAAAATAGATGTAGCACCGTAGCAGTAGCGCGGGCGCCCGCGCTACTGGTAGCTCAAAAACCAGCGCTACTGGTATGGTTTTCCCTAGTAGTGGACCCCCACGATCGCAGGTAATGATGGCTTTTCTGCATGTACGAGGGACTCGTCAAGTCGGGCAGTTGCCGAGGCAGTGTGGGGAAGCGGAGACGCCCACGTCCCGTCAGTCGCCACACGTCAATCAAGGCCGCAGGCGGTTGGGGCCCGTGGCACTCCGCACTTGCCCCTTGGCTTCGCCTTGAGGCCAAGTACGAGCGCGCCTTGGGCCTGGGGGCTACTGTCGGCGTTCTGGGAACGGGGGTCCCCAGACTTGCCTGCCTGCGGCCCACGGCGTGACTCCACCAGCGGCCATGTATGGCCCATCTTCACCAGCAAACACTCAATACCCTCGCGAGGGGCCAAACCTCGCGAGGCGGACAACACAAGACCTCGTCAGGGGCGGCCTCACTAGGCTGGCTCGCGAGGAGTGGAGAGATCAAGGCGAGGGGCACCTCATGACGTTCCCGTGATGTGAGCTGTGACGACCAAGGTCAGGCGGGCGCCAGCGGGCGCAGAGTACTCGTTTTCTCTTTGGTTCTAAAGGAGCAGGCGCAAGCGAGGAGTCCCGAGGCATCAGGCAAAGGTTTCCATATCGGTGCAACAAGACCAAGACCAGCAGGACGGAGGTCATCGCGAAGCCCACGACGGCGTCACCACCAGAGCCTTTGGCAGGCGAACACCACCTTTTGTCAGGATAGCTTGTACTAGCTGTCCCCCTTCAAATTGGCCGTTGTGGGATCCCTTCTCGCCTAACATTTGGGAAGAGGACCCGGGCCTCTATAAATAGGACTAGCCACCACCATAGTGGGGGGGGGGATAGATGAGGGATAGATAAAAGAGAGATCATTCGGACCATCCTCACACACACAAGCTCACCGAGCTCAAGAACACCTCTCCTCAGGAGGTAGCTCTTCCCTTGTACTTGTTCATCCAAGCCTGCTGGCAATCCACCACACCACACTAGAGTAGGGTATTACACCACATTGGTGGCCCGAACCAATATAAACTCTCGTGTCTCTTGTTCCTTGGGTTCGGCGAGCTGAGCTTTGAGATTGTCGTGAGAGCGTGAGCTAGGGGGAGAGAGATCTTCGTGCGCACCCCAGAGTTCGAATCTCAAGGGTTTTGCCAGAACGCGTAATCCGACAATTAGGAGGCACGTCAATAGAAGCAAGACCGATAATTTCATCTTTACTAGGAAATTCTTTATCATGGGGTTGTCTACGAAATTTAGCAAAATAAAAATCATGAGACATATCCCCTAAACCAACAGTAACAATGTCCTTTTCGCAGTCTATCTTAGCATTAACAGTATTGAAGAAGGGTCTACAAAATATAATGGGACAAAAGTCATCTTGTGGGGAACCAAGAACGAGAAAATCAGTAGGATATTTAACTTTCCCACACAAGATTTCAACATCTCTAACAATTCCAATTGTTGAAATAGTTTTTCTATTGGCAAGCTTAATTGTAACATCAATATCTTCTATCTCAGCAGGTGCAATATCATGCATAATTTCTTCGTATAAAGAATGAGGTATTGCACTTTTTAACATAAACAACAGGCATGCCAACAACAAGTCTATGTTTACCTTTAGTATCGGGTCTAGCAATTCTAGCAGCTTCATTACAGAAGTAAATAACATGCCCATCAATATTGTCGACCAAGAGATCTTTAACCATTGCAATACTAGGTTCAACTTTAATTTGCTCGGGGGGTGTAGGTGTTCTAGCATTACTCTTACGAACCACAGTTGAAGCTTTAGCATGATCCTTTATTCTAACAAGGAAGGGTGGTTTCTCAATATAAGCGGTAGGAACAATTGGATCAAAATTATAAGTGATAGTCTTTTCTTCAACTTTAATAGGTTCAACTACTTTTACTTCAATGGGAGGATCATATTTAAACCACTTCTCCTTAGGGAGATCAACATGAGTAGCAAATGATTCACAGAAAGAAGCTACTATCTCAGAGTCAAGTCCATATTTAGTGCTAAATTCATGAAAAGCATCCGTATCCATAAAAGATTTAACACAATCAAACTTAGGTGTTATACCTGACTCCTTACATTCCTCGAGTTCCCAATCTTCAGAGTTGAGTTTAATTCTTTCCAGTAAATCCCATTTGAATTAAATAGTCTTCATCATAAAAGAACCAGTCCAAGAAGTATCGAGCATGGAGCGATTATTGAGAGAAAGCCGAGCATAAAAATTTGAATAATAATTTCTCTTGAGAGCTCATGATTGGGGCATGAATATAACATTGACTTAAGCCTCCCCCAAGCTTGAGCGATACTTTCTCCTTCGCGAGGCCAAAAATTATATATATAATTATGATCACGATGAACCAGATGCATAGGATAAAACTTCCGATGAAATTCCAATTTCAATCGGTTGTAATTCCATTATCCAATATCATAACATAGCCTAAACCATGTCAATGCCTTTCCCTTCAAAGATAAAGGGAAGACCTTCATCTTGATAACATCTTTGGGCATACCTGCAAGCTTAAATAATCCACAAACTTCATCCACATAGATTAGGTGCATATTGGGATGTAATGTTCCATTTCCTGTAAAAGGATTAGCTAGCAGTTTCTCTATCATACCCAAAGGAATTTCAAAGTAAACATTTTCAGTAGGTTCAGTAGGTTGAGGAGCAACTCTTTGTTCTACTAGTCAGGGTGAAGATACCCCGAACAAGCCCCTCAAAGGATTATTTTCCATAGTAACAAGTGACAGTAAATTTCAGCACACTATATAAATTTTTGCTTACAAAATTCAACCTACCAGAGGCGCATCACTCCCTGGAAACAGCGTCAGAAAAGAGTCTTGATGACCCACAATTATAGGGGATCTTTCGTAGTCCTTTAGATAATTAAGAGTGTCGAACCTAACGAGGAGCAGAAGGAAATGATAAGCGGTTTTCAGTAAGGTATTCTTTGCAAGCACTAAAATTATCAGTAACAGATATTTTTATGATAAGGTGATTCGTAACGGGTAACAAGTGACAAAAGTAAACAAGGTGCAACAAGGTGGCCCAATCCTTTTTGTAGCAAAGGACAAGCCTGGAAAAACTCTTATATAAAGGGAAGCGCTCCCGAGGACATATGGGAATTATCGTCAAGCTAGTTTTCATCATGCTCATATGATTCGCGTTCGTTACTTTGATAATTTGATATGTGGGTGGACCGGTGCTTGGGTACTGCCCTTCCTTTGACAAGCATCCCACTTATGATTAACCCCCCTTGCAAGCATCCGCAACTATGAAAGAAGAATTAAGGTAAACCTAACAATAGCATGAAACATATGGATCCAAATCAGCCCCTTACGAAGCAACACATAAACTAGGGTTTACAACAGAATTAATATGACATGGTTCTGGAATATTCTTAAGAAGCATATAGCATTTCCTATTGATTTGTCCCCTGGACTAGACCTATGTCAATAAATTAGGATCTTCAATGCATAAACTAGGGTTTACAACAGAATTGTTGATTAGATCTGAAAGCTACTACAACAGTTTCTTAGTGAATAGGGGACAAGTATCTTGGCAAGAGTGAATTAAAGAGATTGTAGAGAGGTTTGAGGTAAGAAATGCGGTTGGTGTAGTTGATGAGTTTAATCACTTGAGGCAAAGAGGAAGCCTAGAAGAGTACAAGTCACACACAATTGGCAGAATTGAGGGCTGCCATGTTGAGGTGCAATCCCTATTACGATGACAACCTTTTTCGACAAAGTTTTCTTGGGGGTAAGGGTATTGTAAATAGAGATAGATGTTTCGTCCGGCTCTGAGAAACAATTCGGCAACCCCGCTCTTCCCTTTGCCTCTTCCACATCTATTTTGGAAACTTGATTCGGTTGAGTTTGAAGCAAGGATCTAATCAGATAACGCTTTGTTCTCTAATGAATGGAGGTGGAATAATTTATTGAGATAGAGAAAGCTACATCTCGACTTTATTTAAACGAAAGAAAAAGGTTAGTCCTGCTCCTAGACTTCCGATTCCAAGTAGTAGTAACGGAAAGGAACAGGTTTAGGAGAACTTTTTTTATGTCTTTCTTATAGCGATCGCTGAAAGTCAGTCAATGCCCTGGCTTCAATGAATGAAGACCGATGGGCTACGAAGTGGAGATGATGTCGTCGTGTCATTGCTCGTGATGTCTTCACCAGGATTTGACTTACCAACGTGAAAGGTACCGTGCCAGTGGTTCTATCATTTAGATAGAGAGTGATCTTTCCTTCTTGTCGAAGAAAGATATGGCGTTGGGAAGGGAAAGGGAGTAGAAATGTTTTCGTAGCCTTGGGGCGAAGGGCTGAGATTTCCGTGATCCAGTTCTTTGAGCATACATAGGTTGAGGATGGAACTCCTATAGCAATCGATGTGGAAAAAGGCAACAACCGAGAATACAAAGCAGCAAAAGCGAGTGAGATCTTGACTTTCCATTATCATACAACATAGAAGTATTTAATCAAATCAGAAAGAGCCCTGGGATTTGACCAAAACGGCATAATTGAAAGCTCTCGTCTCAGTCGCTCGCCTAAGAAAAGGTACCGGGTTGCTCCGTGATGACGAATAAGCAACCCAGCCCAATCCTAGCTTTCATAGAAAAAGGTGAATTTACTCGAATATTCGTTCAATGACTCAATATTTAGTAATCAAATCATGCGTTTGTTAGATCTTTTAGTCAGAAATAAAACGAGAATAAAGAGAGAGTCCTCACCTCAATATCGACAACAATGACCTGGGAAGTGAAGTAAAGTAAAAGCAAAGTAGAGCCCGGTTGATGTCAAACGTTTTCAAATCTTACCCACCATATCCATTCATGCATGTTACTACATGAAAAGTAAATAATAAAGCAATGATAGTTTTTATCAGAGCCACTTTACAACCAGTTTAGCAACTTCTTCATGCCCCTACGAACGAAATATTTGGAGTTTGACAACTGGTTGACGCCGGTTGACACTCGAATGAATATATCGCCGGTAGATACTTGCTTTTCTAATGAGGTAGACACTTTTGCATGTTAAGGTTTCCACTTCAAAGCATCCAGATTTACACTTCAATTTCTCGTTGTTGACACGGTTTACACTTGACTTCATTCAAACTGACACTTATGTATCTATCTAGGCGGGCGGGCACTTAACCAAACTCAGGTTGACACAAACTATACAAAAGTCTTAATTAGGGTGTTTTTTTTCCGATCAACCCGAAACTCCGAACAGAACCGACCCTGACTAGACCTTTTCCCAAGCAACTCCGAATACTGGAAAATCTGAATGAAATTCGATAAGAGAAATCAGAGCATGTTTCTAAATTTGTGATAACTACTTATTTATGAGTGAGAAATGCTTCATGCGAGCACCCTTGGCGGCCTGCTTTTGAGACAGGGAGGCCATGCTCGTATCTATGCTTTTCATCATTGGTCTGGTCTACTCGTACCCCACCCCACAAGGTACATCTTTGACTACCGTGCTTCTTATCTTGACGCTATACATTCAGTTCAGTCAGTCCCAGAGACTTATCCTTCAGAAAAAGGTAATCCACCCATATTGGACTTTTCTTCACCTGGCCTCGCGGATTCAATACCGAATTCTCTTCGCATACCGGCCTGCTAATTCCGGTATTAGCTGTTCTCAATGACTGGTGGATGCCTCTTTTCTACCTTAGAAATCCTTTTTTATGTACCTTCTCCCTCTCTACACCTTTTTTCCGCCTCGCCGCCCAGAAAGACCTATAGAAGAAGGAAGAATTCAATCCGTATACTCCAAGCGCCGTAACTATCACACTTTCCAAGCAACCCTCCAATGAAGAAAGTGCAATTGAAACAATCAAGAATGGAAAAATAATTAGACTCCCTCGTCAATTGTTTGGATTGGAATTAGGCTCCTCTACTCTAGTCGTCCTCTTCTATTTCGGGCAGTAGCTCAGCCCATTCCGGGCCTTCCTTTACTGAATCTATTAGTAGTTGCACTTTTCGACATATGCCTTTATTTAGGCATTGGTTGTAGGCACCCCCTTCTCTTCAAGGAATTTCTGCGCCCGGTTCCTGATCAAGTGTTGGAAAAACCGGAATATGATGCTTTCTACTTCAGCAGTAGGGTTGGCCTGAAGCCAGCCCATAGAATAGATACGGGCGTGTTCTACACAGGAGTTCTTGTGGAACATGTTCCAATCAAACCTCTTTCCCTTCGTCTCCGGTTTTCAATACGAACAAGTGTCATCCTCTTCTCCCATCGTTTGGATGGAATACCCACGTGGAGCTGACCTTCACTTTTCAGAGACAGGGGCAAGCCGATAATTTGTAGCCTCCCTGGTTGTTTTCTGGAAATTTCAGTAGAAGTGAAGCCCTGTAGGAGCTCCCTAAGGACTCTAGCTAAGACCATTTTGAGACCCTGGGTGACTCGCGTGGACTTATCCCCTCTCGGTAAGCCGAAGACCATATCGTCTGCGTAGCGTGCGTAATAGAAGACTACGGCCCCATCCTCTCGGACCATTACCCTTTCAACCTTGGCATCCAATATATGGAGATAGCAGTGAATGAGGACAGGTTCAATCGGGCTTCCGAGCGGTATTCCTCGCTTCTGGCACGTGTAACTCTTACCTTTTCTATCTACGTGTGGTTTTCATGAAAACCTATTTTATCAACCTATGGACTCCTTTCAATGACAGAGTCTTTGGAGCAAATTGGTTCAGGATTCTAAGGTTAGAAAAGAGTTACCACTCAAGGGAGGAACAGGATATGTGGAAGGCTATCATGGTGGCTCAAGACTGACCGGTATACCTGGACCAGTCTATATTGAGCCATATTCATCAATTCGTCAGGCAATTTGGCCTCACACAATATATCCATGTTCCACCAGACGCTTAATCAACCCTGGAACACAAGAGAACCCTTCTTATCGAAGAGAATTGCGTATTAAACAGATGAGAGAAATAGCCCTAAATATGTGCATCGAGTAAGTCATTACCTTCTATTCGATCTCCAGTATCGCTCATCAAGTACTTGATCAGATTCCTCTTTTTCTTGCAATTGCAAAGTGGTGTAAAAAATTTGTATTTCGGTCACCATGTCGTAGCCAATTGGCTCTGCCCCGCTGGAGCCATGCTATTTCTTCTTGTTCAAACAGGTTCTCGAGCAGCAGTCAAATTGACTTCCGCTGCTTGGGCGTAATGCCCGCCCCTGGTGTGGTGGAAAAAGCCTCGTTTTCTATTCCTTTTAAAGCCGCTGATGCGAGCTACCGAACAAACAAGATTAGTACAAAAAGCCACAACTAGCACTAGCTTTCGTGATTGCTTCTTTCTACCTTTCTCACTCCGCTAATTGCTCCTTCTCCAAAATATCACTACGGACAAGATGAGCTAATAGAAAAAGTTAGGGCAACAGATGATAGCGACTCGCCAGACTCGAACTGGCATAGGCGGATCGGATCAAACGAAATTAGCCTTTCTTCCATCAACAGGAATCGCTTTGATTTCACAGTTCAAGAGGATGGTGGGGGCAACCTCTCTACATCTGCGGGCCGGTAGGCCAGCCAAATAACTTTTCAAATGAAGAACTGATTACTCCACATGTATGAACTTATCATTCCCCGCCCTTGCCCATTATTTCTTTTTGTATCACGCTAGGACATTGCCTCTTTTTTTGAGGAAAAATATGGAAGTAGAATCTCCTCTCTTTTAGAGGCGTCTTCCAAATCCAATTTAAGATCAATGAGGTCTTTCAGAGAGCCACTGCTCTTTCCATTAAATTCTAGGATCTCTTCGATCCTATGCGCAAAAGCAAGGTGTGAGCCCGCGACCCCTTGATCGCTCTCAGAGTCAATCGGCCCAAACCGGGTTATGAGCTCAACGAAAAAAATTATTTTTAGAAATTGCCTGCAAAACCGCCTTGCGAGCGTTAGCGTTAGCGCCATCTCCCGATGGATATTTTTTGCGCATCTCCAATAGCGCCTTGGCCCTATTTTCTTCTTCGTCTTTGGGGAAGAAGAAGAGGTGGAGTAGCATGCGGATCTCATCCCTCCTGCGGACTTCCCCGTACTCAAAGTGACTCTAAGAGACTGCGCTTCTCTACTAATCGCATTCTGTTCAAGAATCACTGTTTTCATGATCGAATGACGAAATAGATATACGAACTGTATAGGATCATTCGCTGGGATGGGATAAGTGATTCTTTTATAGGATTCCCATGGGATCGTAGAATCAACTAAGGATGGAATAGGTATTTGTGATCGATCAGCTTCCAGTATGACCGAAGACTTTCTATCTGCATTCAGAATAACCACACAATCAGGTTGTTGGTTCAACCCAAAATTGATCTTCTTCTTTCTTGAACGGAATTTTTTTTATTTGCAAAAGAATTGGTCAAAAACGCCCCGATCTTCCATTGAGAATCATTGAAACAATGAGAATTCACATTTCTTAAATAGCTCGCCATTTCTTCCGTTATCTCATAAATAAATAAATGATTGGTCTTTGAAAAAAAGGAACGACCTTTTTGACGACTGGGAGATCCTATAAAATGAAGAGCGTTTAGTAAACAAATCAGTGTCTTGTCTGAATCGAGAATAGCAATTCCATTTCTTGAAACACGGATATAGACTTTGAAATGGTGATCAGCTACCCGACGGCCGAGATGTGCATTCGTACAAACTAATTTAGTACAGACTATCGAAAGCATTGTCATTTTGCGATTTGAGTTCCGGAGATACAGGTGGTAAGTTATGGGTAATGCGGGGGAACTTTAAGACGAGATAGAATACCTAATATGGGAGTGGTTTAAGTGAGAGAATAGCTCGGTTACCAAACCAACTGAGCTATTTGCCATGTTTTTGACAAATGACCTAACTTTGATGTGATGTGCCCGGCTAGCCCGGATCATTCTTAGAGCAGTCGAGGTTACCGGAATTACGGCCTTCCATACAAGAACTGGCACTATTGTAACTCGCTATGGGCCTCCTGCCTTCTCGAAAGAAACTGGCTTTTGAAGAAATTACTCTATTTTACGCATTTAGTTGAATTGGATTCAAAGAGCTCTATCGAGCAAGGAAGGAGTATACTATACTGTAGCTGGATAAGCTAGATACCAAAACTTTGATAAAGATTGAGGCAACCCATTTGAGGAAGAACCGGACGGACCCCTGTGGAGATGGCATAAACAATCCTTTGACGAACTTTCTGGTTAACATAGAATCTATGAGTTTTTTCTTCTAATTACTACTACTAACATTATTCAATCTGGTATCCAAGAATTTATTAAGCTCATCCCGCAAGCACATGTACACATCTTGGATTTTACCGTCTTAAGATGGAAGAAGATTCGTTCTCCTACCCATTTCTAAGTTAAGCAAGAGATAACTCATAATTTGATATGCACTCGCACTCGCATCTTGGGTCACTGGAACCTGATGATAATTACTCACTCCTTCATCCTGAGAAAGGATCTTGGCTATGAAAAAAATGGATCACTAGCTTGCGCAGCAAATTGAATGAAACTTTCGTCCAAAGTAAACATTTCAGTCTGGTGTTCGTTATACCATTTAAGGGCATCATCTAAGTTCGAGAACTTTGGATACTTAAAGGCTGCAGCACATGCTAAGTATTGACTGAGATTCTTTTTTTCCGACAGGTGGTTTTGTGCTTGAGGTTGAGGATGATCGGCAGAAAAGAGTAATAAACTTTTTGACAAATCACGCTCATGAAAATGCAATACACCTGAACGGTAGATTCTACGACGGAAGTCCATGAATGCTGGCAAATAGAATTGATAACCTTCGTATGCTGACGCAAGTCTTATTACAAAATCTTCATAACTAGCCTGCTGCACCTGTTTTAATAATTTATTTAACAGTATGTTATAGCTACAAGCATTCTTAATACCTTTGACGTTATTGAAGTAGCACTCCCTCAATATGTCTGAGGCTTCTGTCGGATTCACACGAGCCAGAGCACTTGGTAAAAGAAGCCCACACTCAACTAAACATTGATGATTCTTTTCCAGAAATCTCAAGAGCCTTTTGTTTATTTCAAACGCTTGAGGCTGAAGCCCATTCAAAATATCACACATCTGCTTGTATTCTTTTTTATGTAACTTTATATAGAAGTGGTTTAAGTCATGGGAAGTGAATAGCCGAAAGTGATTCTAGATATCCCCCGTGGGTTTGCATAAGTAACCTCCTATCAGATCCGATAATGTATCAGGATCAGACCCCCTCTCTGCTGGTTGCCAATCCAAGGGTTTGCAAAGCATCGGAAGATTGAGTTTGATAGGGAGCAGATTTATGTTCAAATTGCACATAACATAACAAGAATTCTCTATATACCCTTGACCTTTCTTAAGAACCAGCACTGGATCTTCTTTTGTTACTCCCCTATCTGTTGATATATGTAGAACATTTCTTTCAATCATGAATTGGAGCAAGTATTTGCCGATATCATAATGACACTGAATTTTTTCCTTTTCTCTTTTTTGCTGGAACCTTTGGGCCGAACAACATCCTTAACTGATTCTACCTTACTAGTGAGTACTGCTTCCACCTTACCACTACCTGGTGCTTTGTATTGTAGAAACCTTGCTTGTTCTCGTACAGTTGAATTAAGTTGATCTATAAATCTAGCATCCTTAACTGTGGATGATTCCTGAAGAGTGTTGAATACCAAGCCTAGTACATGAATCATGATAGCCTCAAGCGTATAGATACCAAACATCTTAAGCATAGGTAAGCTACTTGGTAGGCAACCCTTTAGATATTGCTTAGCGTTAGGCTGATCTTTATTAATCAAGAACTTTACTATGTTAGGAGTTACTTTAAATAGATTATCCTCATCGAACTTCATTGTGCAATTTGCAATTTGATTCTGTAAATCTATTAATTCAGTATCGGAAAACACACCATTTTGATTCTTCTTTTCATTAATCAACAACTTTCTAACATAATATCCAACAACATTAGAAGTCTTTTTCGTTTTGTCAATATCCAACAACTTAGCGTA
This sequence comes from Triticum aestivum, assembly GCF_018294505.1. NCBI lineage: Eukaryota > Viridiplantae > Streptophyta > Magnoliopsida > Poales > Poaceae > Triticum > Triticum aestivum. The sequence continues at coordinate 304,929,974 of NC_057811.1, read as the reverse complement.
GTAATCGTTCCAGAACTCCTTAATAATACGTGCATTTTGCAAAGATTTCTCATTCTCAATGCTATCATCATATGTCTCGGAACAATAAAATAGAACCTGCATACTTTTATTTGTTACCCTTACTAAACCGCAGTAAGGATACGAATACGACTGAAATAAACTACTAGAATCTAAATATAAGGAAAGGATCAGAATAAGTACTAATGCTCTGTATAATACTTCTCCCCGAGCGATGGTTTAGCGGATTCGGAATTGTAACCAAGCATCCTGGGTTCTATAGCCGATTCAACACTAGAGCATGTAGCCGATCCTGGATACATAACTATATAAAGTGTGCAGTTTTGGATCTTTATTGGTAGCCAGTCTTCCACTTCTGCCTGTCCACTCCCATGCCTTTCTTGGTCGGACCAACCTAACCGGCGATTTCTGACAAGTCTTTCTGCTTAGAGCAAGAAGCGGAACCAAAATAAAGCTTTCTTTATTTTCATTTATGGATAACCAATCCATTTTCCAATATAGTTGGGAGATTTTACCCAAGAAATGGGTACATAAAATGAAAAGATCGGAACATGGGAATAGATCTTATACCAATACTGACTACCCATTTCCATTGTTGTGCTTTCTAAAATGGCATACCTATACAAGGGTTCAAGTTTCGATCGATATTTGCGGAGTGGATCATCCCTCTCGAAAACGAAGATTTGAAGTTGTCCATAATTTACTGAGTACTCGGTATAACTCACGCATTCGTGTACAAACAAGTGCAGATGAAGTAACACGAATATCTCCGGTAGTCAGTCTATTTCCATCAGCCGGCCGGTGGGAGCGAGAAGTATGGGATATGTCTGGTGTTTCTTCCATCAATCATCTGGATTTACGCCATATATCAACAGATTATGGTTTCGAGGGTCATCCATTACGAAAAGACTTTCCTCTGAGTGGATATGTGGAAGTACACTATGATGATCCAGAGAAACGTGTGGTTTCTGAACCCATTGAGATGACCCAAGAATTTCGCTATTTCGATTTTGCTAGTCCTTGGGAACAGCGTAGCGACGGATAATTCCGAATCTACATAGGTCTAGTCCAGGGGACAAATCAATAGGAAATGCTATTTGCTTCTTAAGAATATTCCACCACCGACAGATCGAGTAAACAATACCTTCTATTTTAGGGCTATACCTGTAATTTATTGTGTTTTTGATATTATCCATCAAACCCATTACTGACAACCATGGTACACTAGTTTATGTAATCAATAACCTATGTATACCCTTTATTATTTAAGAATATTCGCAGAGAATATCCACAGCTGGGTTACACCAACTAGTTTGTGACTATGCTAATTTATTGGTTCTATCGAGCATATCTTTAATGATTTCAAACTAAAGCATACCTAATGCCTGCCCTGGATATGAAAAGGGATTTGAGCCAGAAGAAGATGAGGATCTATCACCAGATGAGGAAATGGAAACAACTAAGTATTAGTTAGGTTTAGGTTCAGGAAATGGAAATGGTAACAGCGGCCCAAAAATGGTAAGGTTTTCTTTTCAAAGAAAAAGGAACGCAAAAGTTTTGCGAAATCCTTATCTTTCGGCTTTTTAAAGAAGATAGGCCATTACAAAAACAAGGTATAACAGTCGACTTTCCTATCAGGATTTTACAACCTGAATACCAAGGGACCACTATTACAAGAGAGCACAATAAGTAAATGCCGACGCCATCTTTGACTTTTTGGATGGTCGGCGAAGCCATAAACTCGATAACCAGCACCGCGGAGTCAAGCAATTCAACTAAATAGAATCCTAAAACAATCTTATTGCACACACAGGACCCACAACAATGAAATTCACACAAGCGGCAATCATCCGAGCAGAGAATGGAGAAGGGAAATATACATGAAATTGTTTTTTTTTCCGAATGAGAAAGCCTTTGGAAAACTCCTTGCAAATCTGTTTTTGCCGGGCACAATAGACATATCTGCTCAGTCACAACATAAGGAACCCCCAATGTTCCTCAAAGCCTACCCGGCCTGACAGGTTTAGTTGAATGATCTGATCCCGAAGCAAGCTTTCTACTTAAATTGCTATGACTGGCCAACTAATGATAGGACTACCTATCTTGATGCTTTGAATCTGTATTCAGAGCTTTTTTCCAACTACTGGGACTACTAATTTCAAGTACAAAGCTCTCCTATGAATATGCTACTGCTCTTACTTTCTACCGGAATCCGAGCATTGAAGCAAGCTCTTTATCGCACCATAACCGAGTCTCTCCTTGCAGCTCTGACCAATCCACCCGTCATTGCAAATAACTGCTCCTTACTCTTTGATTGTATGTCCATTTTTGCTTGAGATCTGGCTCACCGGATCTGGTACATGAAAAAGCCATTCCTTTTCGCTTTCCTTCAACCACTCAGTATACTTTTTTACTGGAAGAGTCAAGCGAAAGCAATTAGTTTAGAAGGAAGAGGAAGACCTAGGGGGCTTACGTCCTCATTTCACTCTTTTTGCTCCTGCGAGACATGACTCAACTACTTTTTACAATTGACAGGGTAGCCCGGAGGTCAGATGAAGGGTCTTCCCCATAAAGATAGATTAGTACTTGGAAGGTTCAGATGAAGGAAGGGCTGAAACAAGGCAAAAACTATTCAATGGGGTAAATAAATATGAGCAATCCGTGAGAATAGCAAACCCCTATCTCTTAAAAAGAAGAAGATAGATAGGTCCACAAGTTGAGATTGAGAAGTTCTAACTAATCAAGTAGGAGTTTACCCACGAGAGTCAGAGGCTGCATCATCAAAGGGGTATAGAAATAATTCAGAAGCACTATGGCCTGAAGCGAAGGGCAGGAACGAACGGAATCAATGTGTTCCAATTTATCTGGAGTAAGGACAGCAGCTGAGAAGGGACAAAAAATAGCGTAGACAAAAGGTAGGACCAGATCATGCGAAGAGTTCTTCGCCCTATTGATTAGGAATCTTGATCAGAAACCACCAGGCCATGTCTCCCGATAAAAGATGATCCCCACAATGGATGTCAGGCCTTGGCTTTATAAATTCTGATTGGATCCGCACTAGAGGATAAGAATACAGATAGGCTGACTAAGAAGATCTTCAAATTGTCTTTACCTGAAAAGATGAGTTATTCAAAGGAATACCTGAAGAATAGAATAGAATAGAATAAACACATGGCACAGCTGGGTGCTAGAATAGTAGTTGATAGAAGTTCTAGCCACTTAAAAAAAAGAACCACTGCTTAACTTAATTAGATCGTAGAAGATAAGCAAGCGGGTTCGAGCAGTTAGTCCTATTTGAAGGCAAGAAGTTCGGGTAGTAAGGGCTAGGTTTATATAGGGGCTATATTTTTGATAAACATATGGTCTTGCTCATTTCTCATCAAGGAATGGAGATTGGGTTGGTGTTTGGAAGGGGGATTCAGTAAACTGACCTTGGCCAGCAAGCAGAAAAAGGACTGACGTCTTGGGGCGCGCTAGCGCGCGTACTCTTCTTCCGCGAGACTCCATCCAAATCCACCACTTACTTGTTGGTTGGTGTTCCATTCTATTATCTTAGACTATGCTGCCTTCTTCAATTCCATTCTTCGTCTCCCTAGTCGAAGTCTTCTTCCTGGCCCAACCCAACATGCATTTTAGAGTGTCGTGCAAGGGCGATAGGCGCTCCGCCAGTCACGCATGATCGCCAGAGCCTTTCTTGGCTATGTAAATATAGGGCCGGAATAAGTGCAAGATCCTCAACAAAATGGATTAAGGTGGGCTTCGGATTTTTCATAATTTTTTTCTATCTTTTCATCAAGTTCTTGTTTGATCTGCCGCTATTATCACAATATCCCTCCTTTTAGGGTTAATGCTATCAATGGTGAATCGATCATTCGCTATCCTTTTTTTAGAAGAGCTTTTTTGAATGGAAGAAAAGTAATGAAAACGGCGATGGCTACTGAATAACCTCCTTTGAATTTTTTTATAATAAACCCTTTGACCTTTTTGTTCGTTCGCCAAATCTTCTTCAGTTCTATCCAAACTCGGTTTTGTCTGAATCTTTGTGGAAGAAGAAGCGGTTCGCCAGCCGCTACATCCAGGGATCCCACAAAATCATTAAACCTGGCGGCTGCTCGCTCTTTGATCAGTGATTCACCGGCCACTAGATCGATGAAGAATCTCTCAAAAATCCGCTTTTTGATCAGTGATTCACCAGCCACTACATTCTTGGATCCCACCTTATGCTCAAACCTGGTGGCTCGCTTGATTGGCAGTCCTGTAAGCTCATCTTGCATACAAATTTTGGGGGTACCAGGGCCTGCATCCACCAAGAACATTTCTTCCCTTAAGCGTAAGCGTAAAACTGAAGATTGTGAGGCGTTTCCACTACATAATAAGAAACTAGAATTAGATCTTGGAAATGATCGACTCCAATAGATGCTCATCATAAGCTTTTTTTCTCCTATTCCTATTGATCAGAAGTATCCAGCAGCGCCACGCCAGAGTGACTTCCGAAGCGCTACGGACGGGAGAAATCCGGCAGCCAGTTGCTGGCTCTGAATAACCAGCCCAGCAAGAAGCTAAATTCTTCCATGACATAACATAATGGGGCGGGGTTGTGCGCGAGCCGAGTGACGTAGGTGCACAAGAGTACTTCGCGCCACAACCATCTCTTTTTTATAGGTTCTATGGACCGATGCCTCCTGCTTCATCTGGTAAAAAAGAGTCATAGATATGCCTGTAATTAGAAGGAAGAACCGCCATAAAAATCTTCCTCGTGTATCGTCTATAGCGGAACTATGAACGGGAGCTAGCAATCCGGACCGTATTGAAAAGGTTCCTAAGACACAGCATGGAAGAGTCAAAATATTCAGAAGCGAGGTCCAAAAATGAAGAAGGGGTAGAATTACTGAATGAATACGAGCTGTGGCTAATACCCGAGGCATAAAAGACGCATTTTTTATGAGATCCCGAAACCACCAGCCACCCCGACCTAATTCATGATGAGCCCACCAACTTCCTGGCGAGATGCCTACGGTTAAAAACAACCAACATGTCAACATCCAAATTCGAATTGGTTCCTGGTCCTGGTCAGAGACCACCGTGTTCGCGCCGGCGGTCCAACAAAGAGGCGAAGTAGTGGTGTCTTTCTTTCCATCACGAACGACACGCTTCGCCTGCTCCCTCCCCGTGTCCATTAGCGCTCCTGTCCAGAGCGAAGAGAAGGCGAAAAAGCGCCGCCGAAGCAGCATGAGTAGGCTTCTATTGCTACGCAACAATAGAGCAGGCGCGCCGCCCACAAAATGTTTGAATGATCGGGTAAAGAGCGAGCTTCTTATATGGGATCCGACGTATCCAGCAGAGCGAAGCAGCGTTCCATTCTTTTCGGCGGCATCCTTCCGCATTGGCGGTGAGTGGAGTGCCACAATCCCATTCATCATTTTTGATCTACATAACCCAAAGCCCATAGCACTGGCGACATCTCCGGCATAAATGCAAGGAGGATGTATAGCTGATATAGGATCTTGTGGAACTGGATTTCATTCTGCAAGCGGTTCGGTACGAACGAAGAAATTTCGAACAAAAGGATCGGAACTCACTGATAGGTAAGGAGAGAAAAACAAAGCAATGCCAAGAGCTCCGTCAATCCGCTGTTCATCGATAGACGAAGCTCTCTCTTTTTCATCTCGTGCAAGATGTAACAAAAGATTAGTCCTTTTTCCTTCTCGCGAACCACGGGAGCGCCCAGCGCCCAGAAGAGCAAAGCTCATTTTCAAAACAGGGTCAAGCGGCGCATTAAAAAGGGCTGGCCTGTTAAAAGGACGCTTACTTTGCGAACGAAGTTCAGAATCAACAAGGGTTCTCCGAACGAAGGGAGTGTACAACTGGGGCGCACCCCAACTTTTTTGTTGGAGAGATAGAATGGAGTTCTTCACGAAGTTCGAGACAAAGGAAAAAATCAAAGTTTCTCCATAGGCTCTTCGTTTTGAGACATTATGGCTTTGGGGTCGACCCCGGTAACAAAAAAGGAATCCATAAAAACTTGGGATCCAACACCATGATAAAATACTACCCTCATGATTAGACCATGTCCCTGAGATTTGATAAAAAAAGGTGCATTAGCGGTTAATACGTTGTAATTAGATAAGTTATTTGGAATATGACGGAACGAAAGACCAAGGAAAGGAAGAAGAATGCACCAAAATGCAAGTGCTGCACCAAACGCTGGTGGTTGTTTCTTGTCGTAAGTGAATGCAACGAAAAGACCCGAAAATAACGAATAATGAGAAAATTCATTTATAGACATTTCGTGCTCATTTCCAAATTTATGCTTAGCTATTCCCATCATCCGGTAACCACAGGATGATCCCAATCTCCTTTTAGTAATAGATCTTTCTGTTTGATATGTCTCAGTCTCAGCGGCAAGGAAGAGAAAATGCATCGAGTCGTTTATCAAGAAAGTGGACGAGCATGGCGGTCCCTATATCTCTGATTGGTGTACCACTTTTTTTTCAAGTCGGCTTAAGAGGATCAAAAGAGAAAGTCACTCTCCTTATTCTTGGCTAGTGGAATGGAAGCAAGACTCTTTCCTATACACTTTGCCGAGGGGAGAGAACTAAAAGATAACTCAAGCTAGACAGAAAGGTGCAAAAGTCCACAGTTTCTTAAGGATCCTGTAAGCAAGTAGGTTAAGATTGTCATTTAGCTTCAATTTCTTCAGTCTCACAAGCGGGTCCGCATGCAACAAAAGAAATTGTATTTTCCTACTACTCCGACCTTGCCCTGAAAGGATAAGGAAATTGGATAAGAGCGAGAGCTAGACTGACTGTTGGTCCAATGCTAGTGGAGGATTCAGACTCAGGACCCCCTGTGGCGGCTACTCATAAGAAGATGAAGGATTGAAAGAGGACTAATCACCCCTCTGATTTGTGATCTTTTAATAGAAATAAAAAGCCTTCTCTCAGACTTAAAGGTAAATGAAAGCGGGATTTTTTTTCTCTCCTCTAAGCTAGCAGCAAGTCAAGTAATCTGAGAATGTTGCCCCCAATCCGTAGCTGAGGACGAACTCAACTCATAAGCTTTTTTTGAACCAAGCACCTGTTGTAGAAATGAAAAACCACCCACTAGCAGAGGCTGGAACAACCCATAGAAGTGTAGGGGCTGCTTCAACCAGGCGTACCCGTATTCATTGATTTACCTCCTCTAGGGAGTATTGAACGTGACAAATAGGTTATAGTTACACTCCTTAACTCCCTATTCGCGAGATATAAAAGCTAGCTAGTAAGAAGACTTTCCCTTCTTTTCTGGGAGGGTGAGAACTTGAAAGACTGACAGAGAAAAGGAAGAAAAGCGGCTAATGCTATCTAAACGATTATTTCAAAGTTTACCAAATTCGATCGTTCACGAGACAGGGGACTCTTTTAAATAAGACAGTGTATGGCTGCGAATAAGTCTATTCGGCAAGTCATAGAGAAGGACTGGATATAAGCTATTCCCCGGTTCTTCATTGGATCCTTTTAGTTTAATATTACTTTTTGGAAGCAATCTCATAATAATATGTATTAGGGACAACATTTAGGATAGCAAAAGCATTTTTGGAGCAAGAGGGATTACCTTCCAAATTCTTTTGTGATACCCTCTGTGTCTCCTTCTCCTGGATGATCAGCCCAGTGTCCTGAATCCTTGAGCTCTTCCTCATGGCTTTGACTGGTGAATTACATTTCATCTTATTTGCTGCTCTCTTAGTCCTTGGATATGATGTCTTCTGCCACTCTCCTTGGTGGCTATTCTCCACCATCTCAGTCCCCTCTGAGGTCAGCTGAATCTGATCAGTGGCTGTCTCTGCCTAATCCACCAAGTGTGTACAAGACAAGATCTTTGTCTGTCACAGGTTCTCCTGCTGCTGCAAGTTGATCAGACTGGAATTTGATCTTGCGCAGATAATCTTGAGCAGTCTGGGATCCTTTCTTGATCATTTGGATCTGAATACGTAGCTCAATTATTTGAGCATTTGTCATACAGCCAAGACTTCCGTTTTTTTCTTCAGGTTTTCTCCCTTTTCTATGAAGGTTTGCTGCTCCGCCTGCACCAGTGAATTATTCTATTCTTCTCCTTTGGTTCAGTCTATGGGGAAATCAGAATTCACCATTGAATCATGTGGATCAGCTCCCTTACATAATAATATTTCACTGTATCAGCTACGAGGGGAAAATCTGAAAGACAGAGGATAGAGAGTGAGAGAAAGAGTGTGAGACTTGCGCCGCTCTCCATTTTGAGGGGATTTCGACGATTCTGGGGTGATTGAACTATTTTTACCTGTTCAATTTCTAACGAATCAAGATATCCTCTTGTTCCGGTATAAATAGTAGCTATCTGCTCTTCCACTGGGAGAGGATTTGCCTGGGATTGTTTAAGCAATTCCCTTAATCGTCGACCCCTTGCCAATTGATTCTGACTTGTTTTATCGAGAGCAGAGGCGAATAATAGGCTTGTCACTCTGCGAATTGAGCTAGTTCCAATCTAGATTTGCCAGCTACTTGTTTCATGGCTTTAATTTGAGCCGCGGATCCTACTCTGGAAACAGAAATACCCACATTAATAGCGGGTCGAATTCTGGCATGGAATAGATCCGCAGATAAGAATATTTGTCCATCTGTAATGGAGATTACATTAGTAGGAATATAGGCGGAAACGTCTCCAGATTGAGTCTCAACTATTGGTAAAGCGGTCATACTTCCTTCGCCTAAAAGAGAATTTAATTTAGCGGCTCTTTCTAAAAGGCGTGAATGCAAATAAAAAACATCCCCTGGATAAGCCTCACGGCCGGGAGGTCTTCTTAATAGAAGGGACATTTGGCGATAAGCTTGTGCCTGTTTGGAGAGATCATCATAAATTATTAAAGTATGCCGTTCGCGGTACATAAAATACTCAGCCAGGGCTGCTCCCGTATAAGGAGCGAGGTATTGTAATGTAGCAGGTGAATCCGCCATTTCAGCTACTACAATAGTGTATTCCATGGCCCCCTCCTCATGGAAAGTAGTTACTACTTGAGCTAGTTCCAATTTTGATTTGCCAGCTACTTGTTTCATGGCTTTAATTTGAGCCGCGGATCCTACTCTGGAAACAGAAATACCCACATTAATAGCGGGTCGAATTCCGGCATTGAATAGATCCGCAGATAAGAATATTTGTCCATCTGTAATGGAGATTACATTAGTAGGAATATAGGCGGAAACGTCTCCAGATTGAGTCTCAACTATTGGTAAAGCGGTCATACTTCCTTCGCCTAAAAGAGAATTTAATTTAGCGGCTCTTTCTAAAAGGCGTGAATGCAAATAAAAAACATCCCCTGGATAAGCCTCACGGCCGGGAGGTCTTCTTAATAGAAGGGACATTTGGCGATAAGCTTGTTCCGGTATAAATAGTAGCTATCTGCTCTTCCACTGGGAGAGGATTTGCCTGGGATTGTTTAAGCAATTCCCTTAATCGTCGACCCCTTGCCAATTGATTCTGACTTGTTTTATCGAGAGCAGAGGCGAATTGTGCAAAGGCTTGTAACTCTGCGAATTGAGCTAGTTCCAATTTTGATTTGCCAGCTACTTGTTTCATGGCTTTAATTTGAGCCGCGGATCCTACTCTGGAAACAGAAATACCCACATTAATAGCGGGTCGAATTCCGGCATTGAATAGATCCGCAGATAAGAATATTTGTCCATCTGTAATGGAGATTACATTAGTAGGAATATAGGCGGAAACGTCTCCAGATTGAGTCTCAACTATTGGTAAAGCGGTCATACTTCCTTCGCCTAAAAGAGAATTTAATTTAGCGGCTCTTTCTAAAAGGCGTGAATGCAAATAAAAAACATCCCCTCGATAAGCCTCACGGCCGGGAGGTCTTCTTAATAGAAGGGACATTTGGCGATAAGCTTGTGCCTGTTTGGAGAGATCATCATAAATTATTAAAGTATGCCGTTCGCGGTACATAAAATACTCAGCCAGGGCTGCTCCCGTATAAGGAGCGAGGTATTGTAATGTAGCAGGTGAATCCGCCATTTCAGCTACTACAATAGTGTATTCCATGGCCCCCTCCTCATGGAAAGTAGTTACTACTTGAGCTACGGAGGATGCTCTTTGACCGATAGCTACATAAACACATATTACACCTTGCCCTTTTTGATTGAGAATTGTATCTGTGGCTACTGCTGTTTTGCCAGTCTGTCTGTCCCCAATAATGAACTCTCGCTGACCGCGCCCTATAGGGATCATCGAATCGATAGCAATAAGCCCTGTTTGAAGAGGTTCGTATACGGAACGCCTGGAAATTCTACTTGGAGCAGGAGATTCAATTAAGCGAGATTCGGAAGCTACAATTTCGCCTCTCCCATCAATAGGTTTAGCCAGAGCATTTATAACACGACCCAAGTTATATACGCTCACGGGTATCTGAGCAATTCTTCCTGTTGCTTTTACAAAACTTCCCTCTTGATGCTAAACCATAGCTCTAACTGAGTCAAATTCCACAATTTCTAAGAACGATATGCTTTTTTTTCATTTTCCACTTTGAAAGCTTCTCTCAATCCCTCCCTAGTCCTTACTTTCCTGGGCACAGGCTTACCTCGTTGACCACCCACATTCATTCATTGTTCGTTCTGTTGTGGAATCGAACCACAGAGCTAGCGCAATTGGGATTTAGAGTCCCATGCGTGAAACTAAAGAGGATTTTCAGTCCTCTGGTCTACCAGCCAGAACCTAGAAGGACACTTCACACCCGATTTGACACAGCTAGATTGGAAACACTGCTTGTCAAGAGCACAGACCCCAGTATAGAATACTTTTTTGAGTATGTTGGTAAGGTCCGATCAACCGCTTCTGTGCTTGCACTTCTGCGTAACTAGGGGTGCAAGTCCAGTACAGCGTACTTTCATAATTGAATAAAAAGCGTCGATACATGAAAAATCTCTATATACGATATTTATGACACAGAATGTTGTTCTTTCAACATGATTCCTCAATAATTTTTTCATTGTAACTGACTCTCCGTTCTCTCCGTTCCACTTGGTTCCGCATTGGATTTTGGAAACTTTTCTTTAGAAAGTGGTGTCACGACCGTGGAGATCAAATGGATGGTTCAGGAAAGTCTAGTGAAGTAGCACGGTCTAATCATATAGATGACCATAGTGGTATGGTTCCATAGAAAACTACTGGAGGCCATTACTGCCACCGAAATGGTTTCCATGCTCCGCTGGATGATTTGACGATATCGCAGTATCAAGCTAGAACGGTTTCAATTTGTAGGACGGGAAAGAAACCTCATCCTTTGGTGCACACTAACCGATGAAGCTCAACCCTCTCTCGAACTAAGCTATTTCCGCTTTTTTGAACAAAAAGTTCGAGTAGTTCAATGAAAAACGGTCAAGCTTTCTTCCATCCTTCCTAGCTCCTCGAGCTTGCACCCGCTCGACGCCTTTTTCACTGTTTGTTCTGAGGTGGATTCGAACCACTCTCTCCGTTTGGATTTCGAGTCCAAAAGGCCCGGCGAAAGAGGATTTTCAGTCCTATGCCCGCTGCCAGCCAGAACGAGATTTTTCCACTTCACACCCACACAATCGGGATTTGATGAAATAGCTACGTTTTTTTCTTATTTGATTCGGATACTGTCAATCTACTGTCCATCTTTCTCTTTATTTTTCTCCTTTCTTTCTCCTCAACCTATCTCCATTTGATGGACTTACGAAAGAATAATATCTAATCTCCCCATCGCGGTTAGGATCCCATGAACCAGGAGCGCCAGCACCGGTTCCTCGATCTTCCTACTGGAGGCATGGTCATGGCTTTCATTCATTCATTTCATTCTTTGTTCTGTTGTGGAATCGAACCATTGAAAGGATTTAGAGTCCTTTTACCAACCAGTCAGAACCAATATTTCTCTGTTATATTCTGTTTTTTC